>NC_133759.1:46030000-46185000 GCF_036562045.2 Rhinolophus sinicus | reverse complement strand
TCCATTATTTACTGTCAGCATGACTGGGGGCAAATTATGTAACCTCTCTAAATCTCATTTTTCTAATTTATAAATGAGATATGAGTAGTAGCCCATGAAGCTTTGGTGAGGATTATGTAGGAGAAGGAGAGAGAAAGCTTTGCCCAGTGCCTCGGATGTTTCTTCCTTGTTCCTCATTTCCTTCCTGTGACATAGCCCTCCCACTAGCATAAAACTGGCATTGCTTTGCCTTCTCGCATGGTATACCCTGGAGGCAGTAGACAGACGCATATCTGAATCGGTGACTTTAAAAGAACAAAGAAGGCATGCATGTGGTAACCTCTTTTTTATTTTTTTGTATGAGCAAGCTACCTGCAAGTCATTCCTATTCTTTTAGGAGGAAGTCATTTGCCTGTGACTATAGACCAGCTTCTCCAGCAAAGGTTTCATTAATATCGATATTGATCAATGCTATTTTGACTCTTTGTTCTTACTTCTCAAAGGATTTAGAATCTGGTCAAGGAAGAGTGTTTTTTTCCCTTGAACCTTACAATGGCCATTAGAAAATGCTATAAAAATTAGCTCATACGGCTGTTTAGTTTTTTATTTCTAAATAGGATAACATTATCATCCTCCTATGTGTTGTTGTAAGCCTGTAAAAATATTTTATGTGTAAATGATCTGACCCCTAGCCAACATTTTATCTTGTGGCCAGAATTCATGTTCCCAGTTTTGGTCTTGAGAGTATAGTCGTTGTATATATAGAACCATTTAAACATAATAACTAAATGAACGTTTTGTGTGAAAAATACTAACTACCATAGGAGATATAAAAATGGAACCAAAACAAAACTTTTATTGCTTTTGAATAATTAGGATAACAATTGTCAGTCACTGCTTTGACTTTGTAAGAAATTTGAGAAATACATTTGGACTCAGAGTTCTTTCCTGATGTCTAATATTAGTCAAGATGCATTTTACTAAATCAAATATTCAAATTTAAAATCCTGTGCTAACATTAGAGATGTGAAAAACAAATTGTTCCTTAAAGCATCAAAAAAAGTATTGGAAAAGTACTGGAAAAAGCTATCATAAATCTGAAAAAACTTTCAAAAAAGGGCTTTGATCAAAATGCTGGAATTTATTCTTATGGTGAACATCCATTAGAAACAAAATTGATGCCTTAAAATATATAAGTATCTCTCATTATGAAAAAAATTAAGTAAATCATAGACAATTTCACTTCAGTGTGTTGCTGGTTTCTAATTAAATCCAATTAGAATAAATTCTTTTTATCACAGTTTGTTTCAGTACCATCTTTATTTCAAAACATTATTAGTTTCATAATTTAAACTCTGTGGGCTACAAAAATGTATATAGTAAACCTTGTAAGGCTGGTATTTAGATTGTTTTTGGTGTTTGAAAGAACAAAGTAAAAGGATTTTTTTTTTTTTAACTGAGCTGATGAGTGTTATATATGAAGAATTGGCATGTATTAATGGTCCTGTCAGTAATTCTGTAGTTATGCCTTTGAAGCAGGAACCATTTTCTTGCATTCCTGGGAAGCTATATTTTATGTTTGCTTTCTTTTGACAATGGTTTTGTTATAACTGGGTTGCTAATAACTCCCTACAGCAAGCTAGTTGGCTGAGCAATACAGTTTGACAAATGCTTATTAGTATAAGCTATGCTCTTAAGATTTACTTGACTGAAGTGTCCCATTGATTGTCATTAATTATCATGTTTATTCACAAACAAGTTTCTATGTTCTCTTGTCACTTCAGCAATTTAGATATTGATTGGATCCATTCGGACGTGTAATACCCAATTTGAGTCTCTCTTGAAAACTTGTCAAAAGGTACAACGGATTATAGTGACAGTCAACAGAACAAAACAACATTATATTTAAGTAGATAATCATTTCTGGAAAAGAAAACACACTGGTTTCCAAAAGGAATGAACCAGAAGAACACCAGGCAGTAGCCAGTGTAGGCATTAGGATGCATTCTTGAGTTTTAAAGTTGGTACACTGGTAGTCGGTTAATAGCACTTGCTTGTAAATTTGTAAATTCACCTCACCTAACTCCTCAAAGGACAAAAGAAATCCTCAAAGGACAAAATTCCATGGTTGTTAAGCCTCAGGCATGGAATTACAGGCCTTGTAGGGTAATACCCTGTCAGCATTCACTTTTAGCAAGAACCTGGCTTCTGGCAATAAGCATTTATCAAATGGCATTGCTCACCACAGTGGCAAGATGGAAAAAATGCTGGATGAAAGTCACAAATCCCATGTCATGCCCCAGGCTCTGTCACTTAGCTCTGCTCTTTTAAGACCTTGGGCAAGATATTTTGTGAATTTTATCTCACTATAAAGGGCTGACCACCATGGCACACCATTGTAAGATGGAATTTCTTAGATGTTGAAGGTGTTTTAAAAATGTGCCTTAGTAATCTAAGAAACATGACTATTCCTTTGAGCCTTAGTTGACTTACTTAACTGTAAGTGGAGAAGACTGAGTTATATCAGTAACCATTTAACATAAAGTCCTTGGGCTATTAAAACGTATAGTGTTAACAAAGTTTTGCAACTAATAAGATATCTAAGAATTCATAGTGTACATTTTTATATATAATTTATGGAAATAATAAGAGCAATAATAAATCTATGATATCTCATTTACCCTATGGGTGCCTTCGAGGACTTATTTACAAATTCATGGGCCTGGTGTGGCCAGTAATTAGTCTCTACTCTCTCCAATCCCCACTGTCCGTACTTCACATTCTGCTGTCAGAGGGTAAAAATATAATTTAGGCTGCCAGTCAGTGTCCCTTTATCCTTATCCTCAGTGATGATCCAGAGATGGACTCATAAACCAAAAAAGTCTAATTAGATCTTTCCCTGAGATTATATATGAATTCTAAGAGAGAGAAAACATCTTTATGGTTGGGTTTCTGAACAGGGAGGATACTCAACTAGGAGTGCTAGCAGCCATTTTACACAGCAGTGGCAAAAACCCTGATGGGGAAAGGAAGCCAGTTAGGGATAAGAAGTGTGAAGAAACAATTGCTTTGAAGACATTGTTTGTACCCTTAGATCCTGCCTTAACTAAGGCTAAACCAACACTGGCCAATGAACTGTGTGAACCAATACATTTCCTTTGTTTGTAAACATGTTTGACTCTATCTTTTATGTACAGTTAAAGTGTTATGACTAATACAGGCCTCAGATAATAAAAGTGCATTCAGCAAGCTCCACATGGTGAAGGTTAATTGTGCCTTCAAAGGGACTGGTTTTCAAACTAGCTCATCTTTTATACATGAATAGTGTATAAGTTTATTGAGAGTAGTGATAACTAGTTATCCATTTTTTAATATGCACTACTCAGCATACAGTGATCCTGGAGGCCAGTCATTAATTGCTCCATAAAAATTTTGGTGAACAAATTAATTGCATGTGCATGAATGTTTAAGTAGAAAAGAGATGGAGCAGCAAAGAGGATATAGGATGGTGTTATTCCATTTATTTGAAAAAAATCAGGGTGTATCCAAAATGCAATATGTCAGCCAGCATTTTTCAAAGTGCAATTTTAGGATCTCTAATTCGTTTGGAGCGTAATAGGTAATTTTCCAAGACAAACGATGCCAGCATATTTCCTAGCATAGTATCTGGCATGTAGTAAATGATCAGAGTATCATTTTTTATGTTTGAGCTCCAAATAGTAGACTCTTCTTGAATTGCTTTCTTGAGAATAAAAAGAGATCAATGGTTAAACTTGTTTTGTCCCATGCTGTTTGGTTTGCATCATTTCTGAAATCTTCATTAATTACTATGTGGAATATGTGTCCTCAATCTACTTTACTTTCTTCTCTGACTTCTGACTAAATAATCTAGTGCTCTGCTATTCAAAGTGCTGCTCCCCCAACTGTTACTGGTCCACCATCAGATAAGGAACTTATGTCAAAGTATAAATTAGTGCACTTCTTCCTTCATCAGGAAAAATGCCAGTTGAACTAAGCAATGCACTCGGTGATGTAGTTGATTAATCTTTTCAACTGAAGCTTGTTCTTGTCAAAGACTAGTAACGAGTGATATTGATGGGCCTGTACTTAAAGTAGCATTGATCTATAGAACAATATCAAATTATTATCAAAAACAGCTTGGAATAACCTGAAGGCCTGAGGCTAAGACCCTTCCAGATCTCTATCTTGCAAAGCTCCTTCTCAGTGCTCAGGACCTCCAGAGACAACCAGCATAGTAGGATGTGTATGGATGTGGGTGTTAAATAGCTTTTGCTCAAAGCTATAGGTCATGATGGGCCAGAATCTAGTATCCCTAAGTAACCTACGTTTGTCATCCTTTTATTGCCTGAAGTGAATTTGTTTATGTTAGTTTTGTGTGTATATGAGAGTTTCACCATGAGTCATCTCTCAGTCACATACAAGCAAAGTTACATCGTCTAAACTGTTTACAAAAGGGCATGTTCATTCCTATGGGTTTCTTTTACTATATATTGAAATTGAATTCATGTATACTATTCTTCAACTACCTTTGTTCACCGTGGATTAATTTTTCTAGACAAAACATTGTTAGGTAGGTTTTTTTTAACCTCAAACAAGGTAGGATCTTTAGATATTGTTGTCTGTGCCCTTCATAGCCCCCAAGGTAGCTAAATGGTCATTTCTTCTTTAAGAGAGAAAGGGTCTTCTTCAGCTAGAATCAGAGGAAATGCTCATGTGGACTTTGCCCTCTGAGCTGCGGAGGAAGTTCTGAATGAAAAGCAATAAGCCATTTATCTAGTAGTTTGTCCTGTACACACTGCCCTTATATTGTCTCTAAATGTGATTGCTCAATCCCATTTATATAAAAGTGAAAGTCTGTCCTCCTATCGGGACTCCCCTCCCACATTTAATCTTTCAGATCTTTTACTATCCATTGGTGTGCTTTATTTCCAATGTTTTCCCATTTATTTTATGCTGACCTAAAGGCAGATATTCACCTTCAAATTCTTTCAGATAGTCGAAATGTATATAATGTATTATGAAATAGTAAAAGAGAAAAACATTCTTACAGTTCTAATTTTTTAAATATATATTCCAAATTTTAAAAGTGCCATGCCTGAGGGGGAAAATGTTTTTCGTTGGCAAGAGGTAATAAGAATCATTATAATCATTTATTAAGTGGTTTCACTCTGCCAGCACTGTGCTGAGTGCATGGTTTATATCATGTAACTCGATAGTCACAACAACCCTATGATGTGGGTTTTATTATCCTCTTTTTACAGGTCAGAAAACTGAGTTTCAGAGGTTAAATAACTTGCCTAGCTTTTCTCAGCTAGTACAAGGCAAACCTACGATTTTACCTCATGTCTTTTAAAGTCCCAGGCCAATATTTTTAAATGTTGATTATAGTATCTATCAGTGACATGAAATGAGTTAATGGGAAACACAATTCCTTAGCCATTTTCATAAATGCAACATTCTCTAATTTATTCTGAATTTACAGCCAGGTTTTTCCTGAAGAAGCCTTTAGTTAGGAAGTATTATGTTTATGTGTCTATATGTGTCTCCAGCTGAATGATCTAATGTTATACACCACTCCTGTGGACTCAAGGCAGAAAACCTAATGTACAGGTCAATCATTGTACTATAGAAAATGAGAACAAATCTGTATTCAATCAGAAGAATATTCATTAAATAGTAGACTTCATTATTTATTTGTTCACATAATGGGAAAATCATCAGTATGTCACCTTTGTGGAATTTTTCACAGGTAGATTATCTCTGAAATACAAAATTTTATAGGGATTACACGTTTCCTGTTTACTACTAGTTAGGTATTTACACTAAATTCCAGCTTGAGGATGTGGAGAGATTTCAGGGTGGAAGTCTGCTCTCAAGCATATGCAGGGCTTCCTTCTCCTCCTCTTCCTTCCAGGCCTTCGTGCCATATTGAGAACTTAAAATTAGGTCCTAACACTGAGGCTGCCAAGGATGTATTCTCAATTTCTGTGCTTTGCTATCTCAGCTGTTTCAAATTACATACATCTAAGCTGTAGGAAATGTGTTATCCTAAGTGTTCTGGGGATTAATTTTTCCAAGTATTTCCAACCTTTTGTTTAGGCATTTTAAAAGTTAACTGAAGTCAACAAAGAGAGCTTAACTTGGAGAATACCATCAGCGATTGTGGACAATTATCGAGTGTTTTTTGTTGGCACAATACTGGGCATGTTTAGTATTTGCTTCATCAACTCTTCGTAATAATTCTACACCTTAGGCACTAATGCCCTCCATTTAGGAATGAAGAAACTAACCGTGGGCCATTAAATAAATTACTACTTATTCTACCTCATGACTTGTTTTGTCTGACTGAAGAGTCAAGTTTTGAAGTACTATGGTATGCTTCTACAAAGTATATTTCAGACTTTTATTATTGGCTTGCCATTCCTTCTTTTATTTCTAGAGGAATTTGGAATTATCTGTGTTTGTGAATGTAGTGTCTCAAATTTTGTAGGATTATGTGACCTGGTCAAGATCATGTACCTGAGATGTGAGAGGGTTGGAATTTAATTATCTTCTACTCTTAAAATAATTGTATATGGTATAATGGCTTGTTGATGATTACATTCCTTATGGAATACATTAACCTATATTTAAAAAAAGCATCATACGGACAAGGTAAAACATACATACATGAATTATAATCTTATAAAATATGGGCATATATGTATATATGTTCGTCTCAGTGTATGAAACCAGCACATATACATAACAACAGGGGGATCCAGTAGCACAGGCAACCTTAAAGCCATTGGAAATTAAACATGTTTTGTTTTCTTTATGTTAGAAATGCAGGGTATGAAGTTGCATGATTAGTTTATTTTGAAAACGAAGTGAGTTTGCTTATCTCCCTATAAGGAGACATAGATACTATAGATCTCAGCTCCCAGTGGGGTCAAGTTGGTGTGCAAACCCAGTGCTCTGTGCAACAACAACCCTCCTTCCTCAGCATCTAATACAAAGCCTCTCCCCAAGGTATTTGAGAAATCCTGGGATGTGGACATTTGCGGGGATACATAACAGCCAAGTGAGTATGGGAAGGTGGGTTGGGTGGAAAGTCTAGAATGCAAGCACCTCAGGAGTTCCTGTCTATGTCACGAATGGTCATTGGTTCCCTCTGTCATTCTTTCTCTTTCTCCTTTTTTTTTTTTTTTTTTCTATTTCATCTTCTCTCTTTTCATCTTCTTACAAAGGACATCAAAAGAAGAGAGAACATGTTTTAAAAAAAAAGAAAAAGACAAAAAACACTTTTTTAGTAACTTAGGGGAAAATTTTGTTTTTTCACTCTTGCTGAAATTCTTCCCAATCATCACTTTGTACTGGAACTCTTTGCAATTTTCCACTTACTTGCCTATAATTTCTTTTTCTTAATTCCCTCCCTCCTGCCTGCAATCAAGGGTGTGCTGAAACATATCAAAATGTGAGGGTGTTATTTAGTGTTCCTTTTCAGTCTTCAGTTGTTTCTTCTCCTCTTCATGCTAAAAAAATGAAAGCCAGCCACCAAAATTGCTTTGTACTTTATCAGTTATGTCAGTTAGGATTCTGTCAGCTATAACCAAAAACATTACTTACAATGGTTTAAACATAATACAATGTACTGTTCTACACGTGCAGAAGGAGAGTGGACTCGATGTGCAGTACCATCAGGGAACATGCTCCATTTAGCTTTGCTTTTCTCAGTTCTGTTCTTTTTCGTGAGTCCGTTTTGACTTTTGCATGACATCTCTCAGGTATTGAGATGATTACAGTAGCCACTGAGTCAGCTTTCTGTATTTGTATATTCTAGTTCTGATTCTATAGTTCTAGCCATATGTACATAGATGTATATATGAATAGATACTGTGGATATGGATATAAGTAGACCATAGACAGACCATAGAGAATTGGATATATAAAGACAGACGTTGAGAGATGATAGATGATCAATCAATCGATAGCTAATGATATATAGAGTTCTGTTGTTTACATCAGTATATCCAGTATCTACCCTAGTGTATCACACAGAGTGAGCCTCCATACATTCTTACCACATGAATGAACCAGGAGGGTTACATTAGAATCTTAGTCAGAGGGCTACTTGTTATTTCCTGCTATCTGAATGAAATTTGAGCCCAAACTTGGAGTTAACACCTTTCCAAATTATTGAAACATACCTGTCCTTGATGATTCAGACTTTGTCTTCACCACATTCCAATTTTAAAGAACTCATCCATCTACAGTGTGTGTGTGTGTGTGTGTGTGTGTGTGTGTGTGTGTGTCAGAGGCAAAGAGAGGGACGCATATTTTAATACTGAATTCAAACTATTTTGTGTTGGAAAAGCTACACAAGACATGGATCCTTTCTAATTTCTCTACTGAGTGAATACTGACTCTATTAGATTACCTCAACAAAGAATTTACCGGTTCTTGTATCTTTTCAGAAAATATGAATACTGGAAAGTTCTTCCATATATTGAGTTCAAAACTATCTTCCTATAACTTCTACCCATTGATTCTGCTTTTATCCTGATTCAGCACTTCTGCATAATAGAAAGAGAAAAATTCTAATTGAAGGATTACTATCCACTCTGAAGAGCAGAAGTTTCTACCTTTGGATCCCCATAAAAGCATCTTTGTGAATCTTCATTAGCCTCCAAGGTAGATCCCTGGGAGACAGAACATTTAAAAGCAACAACTCTAAAACAGAAACTGCTCAAAATACTCTGCCACAGAGACTTCCATTATTTTATTTTGGAGAAATGCTTTTTACTCCACTTTCATTCCCCCTCTTTCTGGGTAATAGTTAATGAGACCTCAGTGGCAATTCCCAACTTTCTCAGAAAAAGGAAATCTGTAACCTCTGCCCTAATGTAATGGGGAAATTGCTGTTTTTCTGTCTTTTTCTCTGTGTCTGCTTTCTGCCAGGGTGGGGGACATGACTGGGAGGCTGCAATCAAAACCTTGTAACCGAGGCACAAGACGAACACTTTTAATGACCTTTGCTGCACACTCGTGGACTGTAAGAGGAGCTTCATAAACATTTATTTCCCCAAACATAAGAGAATCATAAAGTCCCTGCTCACCAAGCAGAGCAGCACTAATCTAATTTCATTACTTGCCATGGAACAATGGGGCTAAGAGGCTATTAAGGGTGTCCGAGCATGATAATTTCTCAAGATAAACAACCAGAAAAAGAAGGGAGTGCTGCTCAGGGACCGGCGAATGGGAGACAAGGGCTACTGCAATTGTGGGGCTATCACAACCTGTAAGCAGTCATCTTAGATCAACCCGTCCACTTCCTCATGCACTATTGAAGGGTTCCACACAAGAACACTGAAGGCTTGTGCTTGCTTCAGAGCCTCATTTATTTTTATTAAGAGCAGATGGAGGCAGATATCCTCTGAGCACTTTATTAGTGTACTTCCATTCGCTGAACAGCAGCCGGTAGAGCACAGAACAGAGATTCTAGC
The DNA here is from genome assembly GCF_036562045.2 of Rhinolophus sinicus. Taxonomy (NCBI): domain Eukaryota; kingdom Metazoa; phylum Chordata; class Mammalia; order Chiroptera; family Rhinolophidae; genus Rhinolophus; species Rhinolophus sinicus. Next base: position 46,175,515 of record NC_133759.1, on the reverse strand, counting down.
CATCTGTTCACTTGTCTCTCCCTCCGGTCTCCCATGGCAGAGCCAGCAATTGTAGCTCTAGTGTCAATGAACACAATTAAAGGTCTGGAATGTTTCATACTATCGTACTTTCATATAGACTGCATAATGCCATTGAGAGTAATTTCTGTCACATCTAAATATATTTAGCATATAAATATATTTTCTTGTTGTACAGGATACTGGTAATTTGTTTATCACCTGTAGCTCAGTGCATACCTCGAAAAACATTTCTTTAGCTTTTTCCTATTTTAGGTTCTATATATATGTCAAGTAGGTACTTTCACTTTTTGGCCATTTTGTAGGGTTGGTATGCACTGTTTATTCAACTGAATACAAAGTCAGGTGGGCAGAATATATTTTTCATCTTCAGCAGATTTTCTTTGCATTTTTCAGATGTGTCTCTGTGATCAGAAAATTATTATTTTTTTTTTTTTCCAGAGTAGACCTTCTCTTATTTTTAAATAATTAATTCCTCGGCTACACATCTTAAAATATTAATAGTTTCATTGCCCAAATAAACATTATTAACATTGGGAGTTGTGTATCTGACCAAAGACTCAACACCTAATATCTTACAGACTGGTCAAAAACTACATCTGAAAAAGGCATAAAATATAAGGTTGTTTGATTACCTAGGATAATGAAACAGTCTTTGGATGTTTAAAATATAAGCACAAACATGTTACAAAGGTCTGTCTTGTATAATGGTGTGTCCAGCTTATAAAAACCTGGCTTCTCTAGTTCATAACGAATATGTCAACGTATTGCTTCTCACTTTGATTAGCTGAGTAGCAATGAAATCTCATACTCTGAAATGATTTTCCTTGCTGTGCTAACCCTTCTGTGGTTAAATGGATAAAATCATGTAGGATTGTTTTCTTGTTTTGGCCTTAGGCATGATCCAGATTCATTTAAAATCCTGGACGGATTAATGCTCTCCCTGACCTAAGGTGCCTTCACACAGGCAGCCATGACTTCAAGGGTGAATTCCATATTCTCCTTCAGGTGGCCATAAATACTAACTGGTTATCAAATAATCTTAAATCTTCTTATCGAGGATGTTGGGGACAGAGAAGAGGATAAATTTTATCTGAGTTATGAAAAATGTACTGGGGTAGGCTGTGGGCTATGAAACATTTTTTTTGGGAAGGTAATTTCCTTTACCTGCATTGACTTTTTGAAGTTTAAGAAGTAAAGAGCTTCACTTTATAAAAAAACTGGTAACGTACTGCAAGCCAGCCAGTTTTCCAGGAGTCTGACACTCTGCCTTGAATTTTGAGAGTTCAGCTACTGAGAGATAGATATCATACTACATTAAATAAAGGACTGAAAGACCATCATATTGTGGAATTTGGATGCTTAGGTTCTGGTCTTCATGCTCATTTGGATAAAAAGATGACTGAGTGTGTGTAGTGAGAAAGGCAAATAGTGTCCAGCACTATAATCCTAGCAACATATCTTTTTCAATATTAATATCATTCTGTGATAATCAATCAGAACTGATCCTATGAACCACTGAGTTCCATCAGTAGTATTTATAGAGCTCTTAGGATGTTTTAGGGATATGCATATATACACGTACACACATATATGTATATAGTGTGTTTCTGTGATATATATATATATACACACACACACACACACACACACATATATATATAGTGAAATTATATATGAGTATGAACACAAAATAGAAAAAACTAAATAAAATGGTCTTCTGAAAATATAAACATTTGCTCCTTTGACTTATAGACTGAAATGGTTAAAACTAGACTTATGCTTCTGACTTATTAATCTACTTAATGCCTCATAAAGCTTTATAAGGCTTTTTAAGAAATGGAGCTTGGAATTCTCAGTGGTGAAAATGTCTGTGGACTATCACTTTGAGTGGTGACATTCCTTTCTGCACCACCCTCATGAGCTACCAGATAAAGAAAATTCTATACCGAGGGCTGCTTTCTGGGAGTGCACTGCATCTGTGCAGAAGAAATGATTCATGAACTTCCTGGGGGAGAAGCTGAGATACTCAGGGCACCAGAGGCTGTTCTAACGTTCCTGTGTGAGACAAAAAGGATCGTTCTTGGCTTCACTTCCAGGATGGAGGAAGATCATGAAAGGCAGGGCCAGAGGATGGTGCCTGAAGCTGGGGGAACTTGGTGGACCCTGAAATCGATTCTAAAGCAACTTAAGCAATTACAAGTTTGAGATGAATGCGGGGTGTTATCTGAAATAAAGTCTAAGAACTAAAATGGTGTATGCAGATGCTATTGCAAACAGATAAGAGACTAAGGAAACTAATACTGGGAGTTTCAGGCCAAATGAAACTGGATGTGCATATGGAACCTCTTGAGTGCCAATCAAGTTAGGGGAGTGCTGGCATTCTACTGTTTCTCTTCTCCTACCCCACAGGTGCTTTCCTAATGGAGCCCATAAGTGCAAAATCATCCATCCACTTGCCAACGTTAGAAACCTTGGGGCTCTCTCCATCCCTACCAGATTTATTCAGTCCATGCCCCAGCCCCCCACCATCACATCCTCTGAATGGGTCCTTTCCTCTCATCTTCATCAATCCAGTCCATGCTCCCATCAGTTTTTTCCTGGAGCAGTTAGCAAGCTTGTCTTCCCATCCTAGTTTCCTCCCCTTCGTCACTCCTTCCAATTGTTGTTCTTCTTTATAAACACAGATCTGGGCACATCTCTGTACTTCTTAAAAACTTTCCATAGGTCCCCATGGCTCTTGAGAACTCCATCAAAAGGCATTGAATGTCCTTCACAGACTAGTCCCAGTGCGTTTGTCCCAAATTCTGCTACTTCACTTCTCAAACTCCACGTCCTAGCCAAATGGAAGGTTTTGCTACGCTTCATAAAGATCCTGTCTTCCTGATTCTCTTTTGATCTCCTTGCCTGAAATTCACCTTGTCTTGTCTCTGCAGTCTTGTATTCCACTCCTCCTTTAAGGGCTGTCTCAAATGCCATCTCATCCATCTGTGGGGCTGTGACCTCTCCTTTCTCTGAACTTCTATCTATTATGATTCATTCACAGTGAGCATTTGTCAAGACATCAAGGGCTGACTAAGATGTTAATTTTGGCTAAAGTCTTTCTCAGCACTTCTTCCTCAGCCCTAACTTTCTACCTTCCCTGGAGCTGGTCACACTTTCTTTGGTGCTAGCATGATAATTTGTATTCTTCTACGGTAGCTTGTAACACTTTGTAGTATAATCCGTGTCTCTGTGGTGGTTGTACCAGAGAACAAATTATTGCTCCTTGAATACAAGTTCTTGGGGGTATTCTTGCTCATAACTCCAGAGCCTATCTCAGCACTTGGCATATTGCAAATACTTAGTTGTATCATAAATGCATTGAATGCATAAAGAAATTAATGGATGGATGTCAGAAAGGGAAGGAGAGATGGAGGGAGTAAAAACAGAGTACCAATCTACATTCTTGAATTTGCCAAACTATATTGTTGTATTTTAAATGCCAAAATGTGGACATTTTCTATTATTCCTTCCCAGGCTTGAGAAAGGTAGTTTTTCTGTTGTTTAATATGCTTACCAGTTACTAACTTTGAGACACAGCATTAACAAACTGCAATTAATCAGGTAATTGTAATGGTAGATCATCTCTAATCTTTGAAAACTGAAATAATATGCTATGCAATTTTTATTAACTACCTATCTTGCCATGTTCCACAGCACAGAACTTGGAAAACAGCAAGAATTCCATAAATGATTGATCAGTTGTCATTAGGACGGAATCTATTCGACTGATGTAGGGTAGGGTGAAATCTGACATTCTTTTCTGGTTATTTTTCTGGCCTTTTACCTGTAATGCCACCATGTAGAAATAGAAATGTTTCCAATACATTGAATATAGTCTGTGTTTGCAGACCTGTAGCAAAGTTGTAAGTAGCCAATCACCAAAAAAATTATTTGACTTAACTTGGATTCAAATTCAAGGAAAAATTGAAAGACCTTTTTCAGCAAGTATAACCTATTGACATGTAAGGTAAAATAATAAATCAGTTCCTAAAAGGCCTAGGATTGTTTTTCCTGTGGAAAATATTAAATGATAAAAAGCTGAGGAAGAACTAAGGTGGCCATTTCAGTTCAAGTGTCATAGTCATCATGCAGAGTATAGAAAAATCATGTAAATGTATTAACTGTGCAGTAAAAAGAAGCAAACCAGAGGGAACAGAAGTCCACAATCCATGATTTGTACATTGTATGTGGTATTTGGGTGGGGAGGAGTAGTTTCAATGATTTCTGTTAGTTGTGGTTTATAATGTTTGAGAAGCCTGCTACTTGATTTGTTTAATTTCCACTCTTTCATCTGCAATTGACATTTGTTCTTTGATTCCACAAAGTTTTATTGAGTGTCATAGATATTAGTCACTGTAATTTTTTTTAAATTTAGAGTTTCATCAAAATCATGACATTGTATTATACTGAAAAGTGACCCATTTGAGTAAATGTTTAGTGTAATTATAATATTTATTAATTGGAAGTCTTTCAATTACAAAATCTAAAAATCCAACTCCCACAAAAATGAGAAATTATTGCTTTATATAACTAGACAGTTCAAGAAATAACTCCCATTCAGTCAATGCCAAATCCAGGGTCTGTATCATCTGTGTATCATCAAGAAGCTGTTTTTCTTTAGCTCTTGCCTCTGTTTTCCATTCTGTTGGCTTTATTCCCAGAAAAGCTCTCTAGACATATATTGTAACTCTAGGAAAAAGAGAGCAATGTTCCCCAATCTTCTAACAAATCTCATGAGATCGACTCTGATTAGATCATTCTTGGGGCTTATATGTTTTTCTAAGCTCACTACCAAATTCAGGAAAGTAGAACAATCTGAGAGGCCAGGCTATAATTATATATCTAACCCTTGAATTTAGGAGTAAGATCCTCTATCTAAACCACGTGGGTTGAGAGTGGGTAAGAGATGTTTACCTAAAAGGATGCTAGTTAAAAGGAAATAAATACATATACACACATACATATAGAGAAAGAAAGAGATCTGTTATCTGTATCTATATCTAGCTATATATAGATATCTACTATGAATATGATCCACTGCTACTTCACTTTTTAAATTGTCCTCCAGTACCAGAAAAACAGAATACATTTAAATCACATGAACTATTTCTCTATTTCTAGTTATCATAGCCTATTTTGTGTTTTGAAATAAGCTTTTATTAATTATTTTAGGTTAGAAAATGATAAACGATATCGAAGGCTCTTTCCCTGCAATTTGTGTAGTGTGAAAAGCTTTAAACCAAATAAGAATAAGGGAGCGTGATCATTTTGCAACTCAGTGAACTAGAATTCCGTAAAGGTACTCTGAAGTTGTACTTACCATTCTGTTTTGCCCTAAATGGGAGTTTTTCTTCTTTTGAACTCTTTTGGCACTTTGATTGAAGGTCTCACGTGGCACTTAACCACATTCTACCTTGAATTATAAATTCTATTGTCCTCAGAGATGATACACTACTTGAAGATTAGAAGAGAATTTTGTTCATCTATTGTATGTATCTCCAATTAATATTTAATACTGGGCTTTATATAACATTTGGTATCAAAATATTATGTTAAACATAATATTTCCAATAAATCTAGTCCTTTCCAATAAATCCAGTCTTTTTCAATAAATCACTAGCACTATAAATGCTAGGTGTATTTCTTTATTATCAGAAGACATAGAAGCAAATTCTTATTGAGTATGGACTGTATGCCAGGCATGAGCTGACATGTTTTTATCAACTTTAATTCCCTGGGCTGAAATTCCATCATAGGAGGCCTCGTCCAAATATGTTCACCAGTGCTTTCTCAGGACCTAACACATGGTAGACTCTCATTGGTAAGTAGAAAAGCCTTCATAACAACCCTTTAGAACAATGGTTCTCAACTATGGGCAATTTTGTCCACCAGGAGACATTTGGTAATGTCTGGAGACATTTTTCGTTACCATAAATATAGGGGATGTTACTGGCATCTGGTGGTTAGAGGCCAAGGATGTTTCTAATCATCCTATAATGCCCAGGTCAGCTCCCCACAGGGAAGATTTATTGGGCCTAAAGTGCCAATATTGCCAAGGTGAGAACTCCTGTTTTAGAATTATCATATTTTCACAGTATACATATAGTAAAAATAATGTTCAGAAGGGATATAAATTCTCAACTCATATTGGTAATAAATTACAGAACATAAATTTTAACAAAATTTTTCTCATTTCCTGCTGCAGAATTAGATATCGGTTTGCATAATTATATGTAAATTTGAGCCAGTATTGCCTGACATGATTCAGAAAACTAAATAGAATGTCGTCTAGTTAATTACCATAAGTTTAATCAGGTTGTGCTGTTTTGGGTTATTCTGTGACAAACCATTTAATATGTTTTAAAGTTAAACTAGTGGACACAATTAAGGAAAGGGTTTCACACTAACATTCTGTTTGAGTTTTATCTTTGATCTAAGAGCCAAATAGGTCTCCAAAATGCAGTATCTCTTTTTAGAGTTTTATCATACTCCTTTTGAGGACTGGATTTATTGGAGTCTAGCTATATCATTATATCAAAGTTCCAATCAGATTTCCTGAAAGGTTTATGAAGCCAAGGGTAAAATCCTACAATTCTTTACCAATCAAGTTAAAGGAACCATTTCTCACTTCTCCAAAAGAGGTTACAGCATAGGGCATATTGGACATAGTCATAGTTCTATGTGGCAAGAAATACCATGGATATTACGAGGTATTCATTATTGACATTGAGTGTTTAGAACAGCCCATCATAGTCATTATTACATAGAAAGAAAAAGGTCTACATCTCTTTTTGATAAGTATTTTTCCTCTTTCTTCATAAGTCCCAACATCTAAAAATTAAATCAGATACAGGGGAATAAATGAAAAAAGGTATACTAAGCTGTAATCCATTAAATTGAAGTCAGGGTACAATAGGGGAAGTAACTATAAAAAATGTCTAGAGATTTTTATTATTATTAGATTGGGAATAGTGCTTTTGTGGTCTTCACTTTGTAATTTTTAAACACACTGCCTATATTAGCAGAACTTTATGACAAAGGATACACTGTGAGGAACATTCCGTGTCTTTTGAGGGAGTCCCCAAGGGCCGTGGGGAGCTGTGGAATGTCTTTAAGTAGAGAGATGTGCCCAGATCTGTGTTTTACATAGGTCACTTCAGCAAGCTTTGGAAGACGCAGAGAAGGGGTGCACTATTTATGTGAGTGGCAAGTGTACCTTCTGAAGGTACTATTTGAATGTGTGCATATAAGGTTTAATTCTTGCATTTGCTTTGGTTATTGTCCGTATACACACTTATGCTTGAGTCTTCCAGTCTCTTCTCAAAAAAAAGTTTTCCAACGTACACGAAATAATTAAGTCTTTATTATATAATTCATGTGGGCTAATATGTATTAATAGTAATTAAGTACCAACACATGTATTATTTATAATGTTTCTGTTGGTCTACTGTACCTGTGTATAGGAATATAATATGAGCTTAAGAACTTTTTGACAGAAAGATATATTTGATAAACATCATGAAGCATAGACTCAGAGCACTGCAAGAATGAATGAATGAATGAATGAATAACAAGGTAATTCAACCTAGATTGGGAAAGGAGGCTCAATAAAGTCCTCCCCAAGGGGGTGAGAGTAAAGTGAGGGGGGTAGGTCAAGTCAGAGCTGATTAGACACAGAACTGGAGGAGGAGAGAGGAAGGCTGATCATTCCAGTCTAAGGGGGAGCATGTGCAATGGCCCTGAGACCTCAAGCACCTTGGAGCATAGAAATCCAGAGCAGTGAAGTCTGTATCCTTTGGTGAAATATCCTCTAAGAAAAGAACCCCTTCTCCATAACATAACCATATTACCAAATGAGCTGGACTTCAATTAAAAGCATAAAACAACTGATTTTTTTTTTTTCCTTTGACTGCCTCCAAGGGAAACCTCAGAGAGATTCCTTTTTGTCATCCTCTGAGTCATATGGACAGTCTCATCTCAGTTACTAAAAGATCCAGTCCAGAGCACTAATTAGAACTTCAAGGTTAAATCAAGTGTGAGTTTTTGCCTCCACCCTTTCCTCTTGTGGATTGACTCATGCTTGGATGCCTCAGAGTGGCATGGTTACTTTCTTTACCATGTCCTAATCCTATACCAAAATCTCATCAGGAGATTTAGTCACTGGTGCAGTTTTAATCAGTCTTTGGTTTTGCAGGAAGCACTTAACTCCTTTCCCTCATTGTGGGAGAGTGTGGAACTCTCAGCAATCCAGTAATACTTTCCAAGGAAAACGTCAATTTTCCTCTGTCATCACTGATGCTGAGAGTTAGGGTGACAAAACCAGACTCTGGGCAGGTCCTACTTAGATGATCTAGCATCTCACTTCAGGATGTGGATGTACTTGGCCTTTGGTGTTTTGGCTAAAACTGAGGCAACAGGAGTCCCATGTTTAAATTCTGGGCTCCTTTAGCAAGAGGAAGAGTGGCACGAATTGTGGGCGGGGTCCAGATCATGTTTTTGTAACCATGAAGTAGAGATTATAAACAAAGTAATTTAAAAAGTTAGGATGTACTGCAGTCTTTAAAACACTAATACATACTAACTTTTACACTGAAATTCAGCATCTCCCAAATGTTTTTGACAACACTAATTTTAAAGGAACAATCAATACCACTTAATTAACGACACTATACTTTCATGGCTAGTATTGTCATGGTAAAAAAAAAAAAAATGTTGAATCTAGAAAACATCTAGGAACATCTATGTATATATGTGGACTTCACCCAGACTTATATTTTATTGACAAAGATAATCAAAATAAAATGGCTCTACTTAAAAGTTTAAGAGATTAGTAATTAATAAGAGAATAAATATAAACCAGTAAGTTTGCTAAATGCAGCTTATAAATTTAATCCAAGTCCTTCATTCAGTGAGCCATCATTATCTTATATCTAGTAATTTAGCATGTAAGTTTCTTGATGGGAGAGTCTCTACTAGCTATAATTTCAGACATATACTGTGCATTAGAATTTAATTTTTAGCAGCAAAAGTGGCTATGTGTATGTGATAGAGAAAGCATAAAATTTGGTTTCAAGAAGCATAGGGCTAGTTCAAATTTGGCTACTGTCTATGCCTGTAGGCTGCTTCTTTATTCTCTGTATTCTCTGTTATAGAGACTCTATAATGGAACATTTTTATGCCTACTTTAATATGTTGCTGTTGTGAATAAATGATGTGATATGTTTTCACGAATACATTTCAAATCATGAACATTTGTAAATAATCAAGTAAATTGAAAATATTTCGATCATAACCCTTCCCGAATTAGTCTTATATTTATGCCGTGTTCCACTTCCTTTTAACTATCCAGAGTTTAATTTTACATGCATAAAAGTCAAGTTGCTTCATTGGGTTTTAAAAGGCCTACTCTGACATAAACAGCTAAGAAAACACTGAAAGAGTCATTATTTTCTGAATGAATATGAATTTTTCCTTCTTCAGTGACAGAAATTAGATTTTAGTTTTGATGACCATGACCTTTTTACTTAATTACATTCTAAAATAATTTGTTGGATATAGAGCTAGAAATTTTATCTTTGTTATCTGAATAAATTTGGGATAAATGAAGAATAATTAAAGAGTAAATGATAGAACACAGACGTTAATATTACTAGATCTGTGTGTGTTACATGGAAGTTGAAGGTAAACCTAGAGATATTAAATTTCAAAGTCCATGTCAATTAAAAAACAATAATTTCTTTAGCATTTGACAACTAGAAGAGGTATTAGAGGTTTTTGAATTCAGCTTCTTATTATTTAAGAGGAAACAGATTCAGAGAAGAAAAGTCTTTGCTTCAAACCAGAAAGCATGTTAAAGGCAGAACCTATGATCCCCAACTGTATTGAATGATGATTAGTGTTTACTGAAAAATTCAGACGTAAAAGATTGAAACTCTACTTTTTAAAATATTGTCTATTAGTTGTCGTTGCTGTATATTTCTAGCAATGGCCAGCTAAAATACTTGAGGTTATGAAATTTTGCACAGAACTCAGGCCAAGTTTCATAAGGTTCATAAACGTTTAGGTCAGCAGTTCTCAAACTTTTTGTTCACTGGACCTCTTTGCATTCTTAACAGTTATTGAGGACCCCAAAGATCTGTTTTTGTTTTCTTTTTTTAAATTTTTTATGTAGATTATATCTGTAAATATTTGCTGGTTAGAAATTAGAAATTTTTAACAGCTTTGAGATATAATTCACATAGCATATTATATACCAATTTAAAATGTAAAATTCAATTTCTTTAAATATATTCACAGATATGGAAAACCATCACACTCACTTTCAGAAAACTTTTATCACCTAAAGAAAGAAATCCACACCCTTTAGCTCTGTCCCTTTACTGTCACTAACACCACTCTGAGCCGTACGCAAACATTGATCTACTTTATGTCTCTAGATAGATTTCTCTATTATGGACTTTTACATGAATTGAATCATATAGCATAAGGTCTTTTATGACTGACTTCTTTCATTTAGGATAGTATTTCAAAGGTTTATTTGTATTGTAGCAAGTATTAGTTACTCGATCCTTTTCAAGGCCAATTAATATTCCATTGTATGGATAGGACACATTTTGCTTATCCATTTGTTGGTTGTCTGTTGATAGGCATTTAGGGTGTTTCCATCTTTTGACTTTTATGAATAATGCTTCTATAAACATTCATGTATGAGCTTTTGTGTGGATACTGTGTTTTCATTTCTCTTGGATATGTAAGGGTGGAATTGTTGGATCATGTGAAAACTCTATGTTTACTCATTTGAGGAACTTCCAGATTGTTTTGAAAAGCTGCTCTACCCTGTACATTCCCCCCAACAGTGTATGAGGTTTTTGGTTGCTCCACATTGTTAGCAATGTTTGTTGTTATCTGACTTTCTGATGGTAGACCTTCTAGTGGGTGAAGCCATAATGCATTGTGGTTTTGCTTTGTATTTCTACAATAACTAACAATATAGACAATTTTTCAAGTGCTTATTGGAAATTTTGGGAAATGTGTATTAGTTTCTTTGCACATTTTTAAATTGGATTATCGTCTTGTTATTGAATTATAAGATATTTTTGTATATTCTGGTTTCAATCCCTTACCCTTATCAGATATATGATTTGCAAATATTTTCTCTAATTTTTGTAGCTTGTCTTTTCACTTTATTAACGACGTCTTTTGAGGAACAAAAGTTTTTAATTTTGATGAAGTCCTACTTGCTTTAGGTTTTATAGTTAGGTTTTTGATCCATTTTGAGTTAATTTTTGTATATTGTTTGAGGTAAGGGTTCAACATCATTGTTTGCATGTGGCTATCCACTTGTCTGAGAACCATTTGTTGAAAAGACCATTCTTTCCCCCAGTGGATGTTCTGCATCCTTTGTCAAAAATCACTTGACCATAGATGTATAAGCTTATTTTTGGACGCTCTATTCTATTCCATTGATGTCTAGGTCTGCTCTTATGCCAGTGCCGTCTTGTCTTGATTGCCACTGCTTTATAGTTTCGAAATTGCGAGGTGTTCTATTTTGCTGTTTTTCAGGATTGTTTTGGCTATTTTGAGACTCTTAAAATTCCCTATGGATTTGAGAATCAACTTATTACTCTCTATAAAGAAGTAAACTGGAATTCTAATAGGGGTTGTGTTGAATCTATAGATCAATTTGCTATAGTAACTATGTTAAGTCTTCTAATTCATGAACATGATATGTGACTGAACTTATTTAGATCATTTTTAGTTTCTTTCAATAATTTCTGTAGTTTTTAGAGTATGGATTTTGAACTACTTTTGTTAAATTAATTTCTAAGTATTTCATTTCTCATGCTATTGTGAATGGAATTTGTCTTATAAGTTGCAACCTTTGTAAAACTCATTTAGTGGTTATAATGGGTTTTTAGTTGATTCCTCAGTATTTTCTAAATGCAAGGTTATATCATCTGCGAATGAAGATAGTTTTACAACTTTTTTTCTACTCTGGATGCCATTTATTTACATATATATGTTTTTTTTTACCATATTTTTGCTTATCACATTCTTTCTTTTTAAAATTTTATTTATTTATTTATTTATTTATTTATTTATTTATTTATTATTAGTTTCAGGTGTATAAAACAATGTAATAGACATTTATCATTTATATCCTTCACACAGTGATAACCCCCTTCTCCCCATCTATTACCCCTCTGACATTGCATACAGCCATTACATTTCCACTGTCTCTATTCCTAATGCTGTACTCCACTTCTTGTAACTATATATATACATAAAATTGTAGTTGACATTCATTATTGACCAGCTTCAGCTTCAGGTATACAGTGCAGCTTGAGGTATCAGGCATCTACATCATCCCTGAAGTGGTCTCCCGAATGGGATAAGTGTCCATCGGATACCCTACAAAATCTTTACAACATTATTGATTATATTCCCCAAATTAACTTTCGTATCCCTGTGGCAATTTTGTGGTTACCCACTGTGCTTTCTAATCCCGTCACCTTCCCCTTTATCTCCACCCCCCCAATCTAGCAACCCTCAGTATATATTTTTGTATGATGTGTGTGTATGTTTGTATGTATGTATGTATTGTCTAATTATCCTGGCTAGAACCTCTAGTATAATGCTGAATAGAAGTATGTTAACAGATATCCTTGTCTTGTTCCTAGTTGTAGGGTGAAAGCACCTGGTCTTTCATCATTAAATATATTAGCTGAAGATTTTTATAGATGTCATTTATCAGGTTAAAGAAGTTTGTTGAGTATTTTTATCATGAAAGGGTGCTATATTTTATCAATTTTTTCCTGCATCATTATGATGTATTATGTTAATTGATTTTGTTTTAAATATTTTTATTGATATATAATTGACATAAACATTATATTAGTTTCAGGTAACAACATAATGATTTCCTATTTTTACATATTGTGAAATGATCACCACAATAAGTCTAGTTAACCTCCATCACCACACATAGTTACAGATTTTTTTTTCTTGTGATGAGGACTTTTAAGATTTACTCTCAGCAACTTTCAAATACATAATACAGTATTATTAACTACAGTCACCATGCTGTACATTACATCCCTGGGATAACAGTGATATTGGTAAAACGGTCTTACCTTCTCATTGTTAAACTCCACTATTTGCCTGAGATTGCTATTATTTTCATCAATAATAAGTTGTTGGAGCATAAATTCCTCTCTAAATGAATCCAGCCAAATTGTGACTGCTTCAAAGGAATAGTTTTAACTTCAGTGTTATTTGTTCTGATGCCAGGAAAACTCCAAGCTGTCTTTTTCTTTGTTTCTGCTACAAACTAGCCATTCCGTACATAGTCTAGACTATAAATTCATTAGATCCAAATATGTATTTCAATTTGCCTTTCACTACAACCTCCAATGTTCTTTAGTGAGTTTAAGATTAAAATTCTCCACACGTTCTTTTTTTTTTTCTTTCTTTTTAATGAAGTTAATTCCTTTGGGAAGAGATTGGGAGCTATTTATTTTGAGACTCAATTTTGCCGTATGCAAAATGTGTGAGCCAGAGCTCTGAAGCTTGGCATGGAAACAACAGTATGCTCTCTCTGAGTGACACTCCAGAGCTGAGTGATGACGAGGGAGAGGAGGGCAGAAGACTGAGGTTCTCTCAACTTGCCTGTCTTGGTATGGAGCCACTTCCTCAGGAGCCAGGGTAAAAGCTGTGAGGGCCCCAGCATCCTCCTTGGTACTTGCTTTCAGTAGAGCTTCCATTCCATGAGTGGGGGTTGGGCAGAAAAAGAGAGTCCTTACATCCTGTTTGCAATCACCTGGGACTTAGCCTCAGTATCAGGCACCTGGGAGTAGGATGAGAAATGCTGGAGTTCTGCTCCCCCCAGGAAGAAAACCCTTTGGCTGGTAACTGGGGGGAGAGGCAGCCCTGTGCTTTTGACTGCTGCAGTCTGCAGTAGAGTTTCCATCTCCCTGAGCTCCAGAGTAGAGTACAGGGAGGGAGCAATCTTGGCTCAAATACCGCAGACTCGAACTTTTCTTACCAAATTTTCATAGGTTTTTCTTGAATAGCTATTTCTTCATTTGCTGTTTGCTGTTAAGACAATTTCCAAAGGCTTTAGATGATTGTTTTTTGTTGTCACTGTTACTTTTTTAATTTTCACCATTTCACTGGGGAGTGAGAGGAGCTCCTCACCATGTCATATCCATAGTGGAGCTCTTCCTTCAGCATTAGAAATTAAAAAGGGACTTTTAAAAACTTAAATATATATTCCTTCAGCTGTCAGTCATGATATGATCATATGTTATGAATCCTCGTATGTTCTCTTCCTGTACTCACAGCCTCCATTGTATACTCATAATACAATGAGAGTGAAGAAAGTAAATAACATCTTTGAACCATCAAAAAAACAACCCTGAACTTCCAGCACCCCCCTGCATGTGTCCTAGTGGCTCCTAGCAAAGCTGAATAACTTTGAGAAAGAGCGGTCTAGATTTTTTCCTCTTTGAAATGCATGATCTTTTTTTTTAAGTGAAAGTTTATTGGGGTGACAATCGTTAGTAGTTACACAGATTTCAGGTGTACAGTTCTGTAATACATCATCTATGTATCACATTGTGTGTTCACCCCCCAGAGGCAGTTCTCCTTCCATCACCATATATTTGATAACTACTAAACTATTGTCTGTGTCTATGAGTTTTTATTTATTCATTTGTTAGTTTTGTTCCTTTGTTGTTTTCAGTTTTATATACCATGTATCAGTGAAATCAACCGGTTCTTTACTTTTTCTGTCTGACTTATTTTGCTTAGCATAATAATCTCAAGATCCATCCATGTTGTCACAAATGGCGTTATTTTATCTTTTCTTATGGCGGAATAGTATTCCATTGTGTGAAATGCATACCTTTTAATGAGAAACAAACCCAGTGTATTATTGATTAAGGCTGACATCCAGGTTTCCTGATACAATTTCTGGGACCATTCCACCAACATATTATGTAGCATACTTTGGATGCTGATTCATTTCATATATAAAAAACATCAGAAAATAAAATTCTCAGCACTTTCCAGATCTGGCTTAAAATCCCTAAAATGCTATTTAAATATCAACAGTAGTTTGTTAAGTGAATCACTAAATCAGTCTTTTATTGTACATTCATGAAGAAAATAATGGATTTGAACTTAATAGCATGTTTAATAACCTTGACATTCAAAAATGAGACCCAATCATGAAAACCTACTTTAATTTTCAATGAAGACATAAGCAGAATTATTTATGTAGAGAAAGTAGGGCAAAAGGACATTTGGATATAGAATTTATATTTGACGACATGAATCAAGCAGCTACCCTTAGCATCAATTTGTATGCAGAACACGAGTTTAACCAAGGAGAAAAGCTCTCAAAGCTAGTATATATTACTTAATGGCCAAACACTTCGGATCTACAAAAACTTCAGAGATGAGAAATTAGCAACTCAGGGGACCATGTGGCTAAGAGAATGCTAATTCATGGCTCTGGAAGGAGAACCAGCAAGGAGAAGAAAGCATGAAGTGACACGGTTAGTTTAGATCCCAACTCATCAGAAAACTGGAAGAAAGAAAAGGTGCCAATTATTTCCTTAACTTCCTAGAATGCAGTCAGAATGAACTTTATTACTAGAGTTAGGAAGCATGAAACCACAGTTAATAGGCTGAAGAAAAGGTAATGTTTGCAGAAGAGACAGCTAAATTGTTAACTGAAATAGAAATAGCTACTCAGCTAGACACAGAACCCAGTGTTCCTCTAAAACCAAACTTGGGATGGTATGTTTTGAGTATGAGAGAGTTCACATGTAAAAAGCTATAAATATAGAGAAATATTAGAGACTGTAAGGTTTAAGAGACTCTATATTTAAAAATCATAAATCTTTATGTTTGTTGCTGTTGTTGTTTTTGCTCAACAAACAAAAGAAATTTAGATGCAGGCGTGTCTGAATTCAATGATCTAGAGAAAACAACTGAGAAGTAAAAGTAAAGAATTAAATTCTTATTATCACTCAATATCAAGTAATTTTGTTTATTACTTTGATGTTAGGTATGAGGACAATGATGATTTAATTCATTTAGTTTTCTACATGTGAATTTCTTGAGCAACACAATGGCTGTGTAAAGCAATTATTTGGGCTGATAAATACTTTATGCTTATTAACAAGGTTCTATTACAGAACACATTATGAAACTATGGCAAGATACTTTGTACAATTTAAATCAAATTATTGTAGAGTTTTTCATTAAGGACCCAAAGTGGGTATTTATAAGTACTACATTCTTGCTTTTTCTTAAAAATCCTCATGAATCTTTAAACAACCAGGTCTTTAGTAGGGGCCAAGTTTCATTTCATTGGAAAAATTTGTAGACGACTTAAGTCTGGTGCATTAGTTGTTTCTTAAGGAGAATATAAGGGAAATGTTAATGAAATGCCTTGAAATTTATTAGCAGCCTTATCACTTTCTTTACCCCCATCTAGAGGTAAGGAAACTGAAGGAATAGGTATTCTGGGATGCACTGTGAAAGAGAGAATCTAGGACTTGATTGTAAGCACAGTTGGTAGTCTATGTCCTCTGATTTCTTATTTGTTTCTCTGTTCATTCATTCTATAGTTCTTTTATTCGGCAGGCAGTCAAACACTGGGGAACTAGGAAATGGGGGGGAAATAGCTGCTGTCCTTTTCTCATTCATGGAGATGATCAACAAACAAGGTTTGGCGTAGGATTCTCTGGGGCACAGATGAAATAGTGACTAATTTCCTGCATGGGGAGTGTATGATCTTGGAATGTAGTATAGAAAAGGGGACAGACACCTTCACTATCTTTTGAGAAATGAAGAAGAATTTACATGCTGTGGAAGGAGAACATTCCTCAAAGCAAAGAAAACACAATGAGCAAAGGGTATTAATATAAACTGGTTTTTCTCAGGGAATGCAAACTTGGATGTAGGTTGTCTTGAAGAGATGCATACAGTTAAGTAATCAATCAGCATTCAAAGCCCTCTTCAGCTCCGTGGAAACTTCTATATTCCTATTTTAACATTTCAGCCAAATTGCACACAGTTCACACAACATCCCTTTCCACTACCTTCAAATTTGTCCCTTGATCTCTCTTGATTGTTGTTTTTATGTCATAACTTCTTCACAACTTTTCCAGTACAGAGAATTCTGGGCTCAGATGACGAAATCAAAAACATCATGAAAAGAGATTATATTTTGGGGTACTACAAATTTCTTGAATATTGACCAAATTTTGACTTACTTTTCTATATAAGTTGTAAAGTTTCTATTTCATTCTTTGCTCTTGTCAGTTTTTATCTAACATGAAACAAAATTTCAGGTGTAGACTATTTAAAAAATGTTCCTTTATTTTCATATCTGTATCTTTTCACTCAATAATTTATAGTTTGAGACATTGTGATCATGTCTATTCTGATCACAAAAGTATCAAAAGTTAACACAGTATTATCCTGTGGTGTCTTTGAGTAAGTGACTTAACCTAGGGATCAGTATAAGCTGAAATGTTCTGAGGACTTCTCATGTGCCAGGCAGTGTGCTAAATAGGTTATATGAGGTGTGATCACAAAATATAGTGAATGTTTAAATAAAAAAATATTACAGTAACAGATACATTGCCATTAATCCCCTCCAAAATACTCCCCCTCACCTTGAAACCACACTTATCCCATCATTCTTTCCACTTTCTGAAGCAGTTCTGGGAGTCCTCTTTCATGAGTGTCCTTAGTTGTGCTGTTGTGGCTGCTTCGATGTCCTGAATTGATTCAAGACATTTATCTTTCTTGGTCATTTTAACTTTGGACAAGAGTCAGAAGTCTCATGGTGCCAGATCCAGTGAATAAGGTGGATGAGGACACACTGTAATGATTTTATTTGACAGAAATTGCTGTACCAAAAACAATGTGTGACATGCCGCATTGTCATGATGGAGGATGAAATAAAGACACTCACGAAAGAGGACTTCCAGAACTGCTTCACAAAATGCCAAGAACGATGGGATAAGTGTGTTCAAAGAGAAGGGGATTAATGACAATGTGTCTTTTACTGTAATAAGTTTTTTAAAATTTAAACATACACCATATCTTTTGATCACACCTCATGTACATGTATTCATCCAATTTTCACAACAACCTGGGAATAGGGTGGTCCATTTAGTAAATGGGGAAGCAAGGCTTAGAGAGTTTAGGGAGCTCTAAGGCAACGCAACTAAGTAGTGTTGGAGCTGATTTACCTAAGACCATCTGACTGCAGAGATTATATTTCTGTTATATTCTCTTTTGCTACTCTGTCTCTTCACATTTGTTGGCAAGAAAGAGATGGGGAGAAAGAAAGAAACACAGAAGAAGTGGAAGGTGAGAGGGGAAAAAAGGAAGGAGGGAGGGAGGGAGGGAGGGAGGGAGGGAGGAAAAAGGGAGAAAGGGAAAGATGGAGGCAAAAAAGAATAAAGGAATGGAGGTAAGGAGGAAAAGACGAGAGGAAGCAAGGGAAGGGATAAGAGAGGGAAGAAGGCGTGGAGGAGGGAAGGCAGAGGGAGAAAAAGGAAGGAAGGAAAAGGGGGAGAGAAAGAGAACCTAGCTGGGTTAGCTCAAGGTCTACTATGTTTTATATTTTAGGAATGTTTTCTTTTAATTCTCCTTTCAAAATACTTACAGAATATAAAAAATACTTGGTTTTTAATATAAGGACATGAATGCTTTGGTAAGAAAGCTATATTCCTACTTGTATTTCCCTGTTTATGATATAAGAAAGCTTGCTGATGGACTAATACATCAGTCATTCACAGCTCACTGATTATACTGCATGAGAAAATGGAAACTTAAAAAAATTATTTGTCACTTTGATTTTTTTAAAAAAATGCATTGAATTCCTTTATTATTCTCTAAACCACAGTGGCTTGACTGAGATTCCCACTGATTCTTATTATTACAAGCCATTCCCTTGAGAAGATGTTTTATCTTTCTCCTCACTGGTATTCTGCAACTCTAATGTATTGCATTGATGGATAGAAGACTTGTTGAGGGGAAATGAAAATCAAGGAGTTTCAAACTTAAATGTAATGATAATTTATATAAAATTGCCAACATACTGCTGGTTTCTTAGAATAAAGAAGTCATCTGCTTTGCAGCTCAGTACATGTCAAGGTGTCAGAATAGAAAATGAAAAAACTGACTTTATTTGTCTCATATTACTGAGACAAGTCTTTTAGAATGGAAATAGGTTATTACTGAAGCAGCTCCAAGCCTATGTGACTAGATGTGTTCACATGTGAGAGTATATGAGTGCATGTACCTGTGCACAGGTGTATTGAGTGTGTGTTTGTGTGTGTGTGCCTGTCACCATGGAAAGCAGTGCTGACTCTGACGTAAGGGACTCCAGGGTCAATGGATCACAGAGTAGAAGCCAAAAGTCAGATCCACAGCCAGAATGTAGCTCTCATGACCCAGCGCCTAGCAATCTCACCCCCTCCCCATTTATTTTTCTGTTCCCCTTCCCAAAAGCACCAGTAGCAACACCACAATGTCTTCCAGACACTTGGCACACAAAGTAAGATCTGACAGAACAAATGTTTTCTGAAATAGGGATTATGCAGATAAATGGCACAGTTGCAGGCTCTCCCCTGAAACTCTCCATCATATGCATGTCTCTTCTTGACTCCTTTTCCTTGGTCTTTCTACCAAGGCCAGACACAAGACCAAGAGCCAACCCTATCTTTTTCTCTGCAATGTCTCTATTATTAAAAATGATCTCTGCAGTAACTGATGCCTGAGCTAATTACTGCTCAATTATGATGTTTCCCAATTATGATGTTCTTTCAACCAGAACAGAAAAATGACAAGTGCATCGAAAGGTTAGTTAAAGCAGAATCAAGCAAAACAAATATCACACAAAACAAAAAGACCAATGAATCAGATCAGCCATATTAAAATCCTTGTGACACTCTTCCTCAATGTCCTCAATTCTAATCTTTGCTAAATTATTATGTTGGCTTTTCTATTGAGCACCCATTTGAAAGTTAATCATAAAACTTCTTCACTGCTTATCAGTGAGATGATTGGATTTGAGCAGACATATAAGAAATATAATCACCTTCATTTTTGTTATTAGAAGCCTGTTAGAAATTGAATAATAACTAACATTTATTGAATACTTATTCTACCAGGTATTATTCTATGTGTTTTACATGACATTTTATTTAATCATTATTTGCACTGATGACAATTTGTGTAAAAATGACAGATGAGAAAATTAAGGAACTGAGAAATTAAACAATTAGCTTCATCGCTTTCATACAATGAAAGCAGGGGATGAATGAGGCAGAATGGCCCCAGAGGTCTCGTTCTTGACTGCTGCACCATATTCCTATAGCTGACATTTGTCATATGTCCTGAAGTTTATAAGTATCTTACTTACATATTATTTTACTCAAAACTAAACTATATCACATGAGATGGACAATAAAAGCAAGTATGAATGGCCTCATGGTTTGTAGGTGCTGGATTTAGCATCTAAACCCAGGTTTACCTGCCCAAGATCCAGGACTTTTCTATTGCACTATTATTCTGTGAAGCTGTCTAGATGGACCCAACTCAAGAGAGCCTTCTGAATTCTTTTCTAAAACTCTTTCTTCTTTGTTTCCTATTGGTCATCATTCTTATCATGTTTCCTTCTATTTATTTCCTTATGTCTTGTTCATAGTTTCTGCTTAGTCTCAAAATATCTTTTAAAATTATTATGGCAAATATTCTGATGCATTACATGCTTTCTGTTCTATAGATATACATTTATATATGTGGCATTCATAAATTGACATGTATCTGTGGTAAATGAAAATATCACTTGGTTACATACACAAATAATTTTCCCTATCTCTGCTTTATACATTTTAAGTCAATATCACAGTTTAAAATGAAAAAGAAAAATCTGGACCACCTTCTTACACCATATACAAGAATAAACTCAAAATGTGTTAAAGACTTAAAATAAAACCTGGAATCATAAAACGTCTAGAAGAAAACCTAGGCAGTAAACTCTCTAAAATGGATCTTACTAATATTTTTTCTGATATATCTCCTCGGGCAAGGGAAACAAAAGAAATAAGAAACAAATGGGACAACATCAAGCTAAAAAGGTTTTGCCCAGCAAAGGAAATCATCAACAAAACTAAAAGACAACCTGCTGAATGAGAGAAGATATTCACCGATGATACAGTCAATAAAGGGGTAATAGCCAAAACTTATAAAGAACTCATCAACTTAACACCAAAAAGCCCCCAAATTAATCCAACTAAAAAATGGGCAAAGGACCTGAACAGACATTTCTCCAAAGAGGGCAGACACATGGCCAAGAGACATGAAAAAGATGCTCAATATTACTAATCATCAGAGAACTACAAATTAAAACCACAATGAAATATCACCTCACGCCTATCAGAATGGCTCTGGTCAATAAATCAACAAACAACAGTGCTGGTGAGGATGTACAGAAAAGGGAACCCTCGAGCACTGTTGGTGGAATTGCAAATTGGTGCAGCCTATATGGGAAACAGTATGGAGGATACTCAAAAATTTAAAAGTAGAACTACCACATGACCCAGCAATCCTACTTCTGGGTGTTAATCTGAAGAAATCCAAAACACTAATTTAAAAAGATATATGCATCCCTATGTTCATTGCAGCAGCATTCACAATAGCCAAGATATGGAAGCAACCTAGGTGTTCAGTGATAGACGATTGGATAAAGAAGAGGTGATACATATATACAATGGAGTAATACTCGGCCACAAAAATAATGAAATATTACCATTTATGACAACGTGGATGGACCTGGAGGGTATTATGCTAAGGGAAATAAGTCAGACAAAGAAAGACAAATAACATATGGTCTCATTTATGTGTGGAATCTCAAAATAAATGAGCAAACAAAACAAAACACTCATAGATGCAGAGAGCAAACTGATGGTTGCTAGAGGGAAGAGGTGATGGGGAGCTGGGTGAAAAAGGTGAAGGGATTAAGAAGTACAAATTGGTAGTTACAAAATTGTCATGGGGATGTAAAGCATTGGGAATATAGTCAACAATATTGTAGTAACTATGTGTAGTGCTAGGTGGGTACTAGACTAATTAGGAGTTCACTTTGTACATTATACAAATGTCTAACCACTATGCTGTACACCTGAAACTAATACAAAATAATATTGAATATCAACTTTAATTGAAAAATAATAAAATATTTGAAGAAAAAAATAAAAAGAAAAAGAAAAAAATCAGGTAACATACCTGAGTACATTTTTTTTAGGCTGCTGATAACAAGAATGAAGGTGATTATATTTCTCATGTGTCTGCACAAATCCAATCATATCTCTTATAAACAATGAAGTTCAACAATTACTTTCAAATGGGTGTTCTATAGAAAATCCAACTTGAGAATTTAGTTAAGATCAGAATTGATATTTAGAAAGAGTGGCACTGTATTTTTAATATGAATCATCTGACTCATTGTGCTTGTTTTTATTTTCTTTGATTTTTTTTCCTTAACTAAATTTCTGAATCACTTGCAATTTTTCTGTGGTCATTTAGTTGGCCCTCTTTTCCTATTTTTGCTCTCTTTCTCTCTTTGTTTATCACCCCCTTTCTTGCTCACATTGTCCCGCTGAGCGTGTGCATGTATAGTGTGCATTTTAGATTATAGATTAGCGTTTTATGAAAAAAGAAACAACCCTAAAACAGTGACATATCAAGCAGCAATTCATCACATCCCACATTGAAGGCAATGAGGCCACTTCAGAAATCAGCTCCTGGGCTGCTTTAATGCTGTGGGTCATTTCAAAGCCCGACAAGTAAATCCTACAATAATCCATCTTGCTATGACAGGGAGTTGCAGACTCTTATATTTTAATAATATTCCAAGAAAATACAACTCAGTGGAAGAGACAAAGTACAAAAATCACTTCCCATTAACTCTGAACATTAATTTGCAATGCATGCTGTAGCTCCCAAAAACTAACAGATTCTTTCATATTTATTTTTTGAGCATGATTTTAATCAATATTTAAAAATATATTGGGGTCCTTCTCTGGATAAGCACTCTGCTTTCACTGGTGGAGGAGAAAACAAATACAACAGCAGTGTCTCCCTACTTGGAACTTGTCATTAAATCTATTCTTTTATCTTTCATATAATTAATATATATATATATTATATATATTAATTAATATATATAAATAATATATATATGTATATATATTTATGATTTAACTGTGTGTCAGAAATACTCAAAGTGCTGGAATTTCAAAAAGGGACATTATCTTTTTCTTTTTGTTGCTTATGTCTTGCACAGAAGATACGTTAATTCATGAATTAAGGAGGTTTTCCACAAAATGGGTAGAGTGTTGTGAGAACCGAGTGCAGAAGAAATAACTCAATCCAAGGACATTTAATTCACAAATGCATTTCATTAAATAAAACAAATTCATGTACCACATTATTTATCTTTATGGAAGGTTCTCACACATACTTAAAAGCACTGTTAGCATTAACTTTTTCTTTGACTTTTTTTCAAGGGTACAATAAAAATATAGCTTTTTGTCTTGATCACTCCTAACATTATCACTGATTCTATTGGAGGGAAAAAAATGTGTATGGTCTGCTTTTCCTGGTGATATTTCTTTTTGTTGTTTGGTTTTGTTATCTTTCGTTTGTTTTGTGACAGTAGGTGTCAGCATTAAATTTGCAGTTGGAAGGTTGATCTCTTAGATGAAAATGTTAGAGGGTGACTAAATTTATCTGTCCACCTTCAGCTGTTCTATCTTGATTTTTATTATAGCAAAAATTGAACAACTTTATAATATGTGTTTGTGATAGCCTTCCAATTTGGTCTGTCAAAGAAAAAAACTGTATCTCATTGACCTAAACTTAGTTGCTTAGTATGTTATGGAAACTGCACAGTTTGGTGCAAAAGTAATTGCCATTTAAAAGGTTAAAAATAATTGCAAAAACCGCAATTACTTTTGCACCAACCTACTAATTACAAATGCTACATGCAAATAAGGTGGCAAGACATGCAGACAGTCTCATGGGCATATCACCTCTGTTCACGTTCATGTTCCATTGTCCAACTGGACTTCAAATAGAAAATGCATTCAAAATATTTTCCCTATTATTCCTTTTTTTAGTCAACTAGTGAAGTTATTGTCCATTATAACATCAGTATTCACAAAACCCATATTTGTATAAACTTCTATAAGATAAATTTTCTTTCTCTCCTGAGTAGGGGTGGATTATACAAAACAGAGACAATTACTCACACTATGTGAAGTTGCACACTTGCAGTTAGTTAAGGAATGACCAGTGACTTCATCTCATTTGAAAACTCTCATCCATCAATGATGGTTGCCTATGTTGCAAAGAACCGTGAAGCTAAATCTAAGCTATGTAAGAAAAGGTGCCTGAATTAATTAGGAATGGCTGACATGAATGAAAGAGACATAGTATCTACATGCGTGCCAAACACTTGACATGCCTGTTCTAATTCTTTCAGGACTATTTCATTATGAAGAGTTACTGATTTACTAAGAAGTAGAGTTTAAGCTTTCATTCCCTTGGAATAAAACTAACAAATTGTTCTCCATTCTTCTTGAGATAGATATGTTTGCTATGACCTCTTACATAGCCCTATTTAAAATTTTCAAGAACATCTGTTGTTCCTAAAAATAAATCTATCCCCCCCACCAAAATCCAGGTAGTTCTTTTAATTTTTCTTATTTTACCATAACAGTTTTAGGGAAAAGAAGAACAGGGTTATAATTTTATGATAATTTTATTTAATGTGACTGAAAGTCACAAGGAAATTAATCTTTAGGACATTTTTGCACAAGGTAGAGTATTACTTCCTAATCTATTTTTACAAATATTTATAATCCTATACTGCAAACCCTATAGGATTGGTATGAAGGTCAAATGGGACCATGAAATGAAAGCATTTTGGAAAATATGTAAATGCAAGGTCATTTATTATTTATTTGGCCATATTAACTGAGTTGAGATGAAGAATTGCTCAGCAAACAGTTTTTGAAGGCACTGTATGTTTTATCAGTAGTTAACCAGTATCAGACTCATCTTGCCAAGCTTTTATAGGGGACACATGCTCTGATTTTCATGTAAATTTACACATTGCCATGATATAAGATTGTATTCCATATGGTTTTATTGTGACCTATTTCTATTGCAAGAGGAATGGAAGGTTTGATAAGGTCCAAAGGACATCTTGACCTCCTCTTAACTCAAAGAGGAAAGCCATGTCTCAGCCATCACTCATCAAGGAAGATTCAGCCCCTTCTCTCCTTCCTATCAGTCTGGTTCACAGCATCCAAGTCAAAAAGTAAAGCAACCTGCCTACACGTTACACGTTCTCTAAATGTTGTGAACATATTTATGTTTTCTCTGACTCTTCTAAAACCAACCAAACAAAAACAATAAAAATAACAAAAGAAAAAAATTAGCAAGGCAGCTTTAATTTTCTAAAATTTTTAAGAGAATAAGGTTCAGGGTTAGTTCTGAATCTGATTGGCATTTTTCTAAAATTTTATGTAAATTATTTGATGGCAATTAACAGGACACCATTTGAGGGCATAAGGATGTTTTTAACTCTCCTGAGATAAATGAAGCAAGAAGCACAAAATATGGGAGAGCATGATGGTATTATTATCAAAATATTGGACATGCACCAGTCTCTCTTTTTTTTTAATTGAGCATTACAAGGCCATTCATATCAACCAATGAATTTTTAATGTGCTTTTTCCCTTGGATCAAGTATGAATGAGGATTCTGTCCATTAACCAGATATTATAGAGCAAATGTACAATTCAAGGGAAATGGACTATTTTAATATGAAATAATAGCCTGAACTTGATGTTTGTATCTTAAAGATGCTGAAGGGGATGGAGACAAACATTTGCTCTCAGAATAGTTATAGTTGCAAGTCATGTGATTTTAATCTGAAGTCCATAGGTGAGCTAAAGGGATTCCATAAACACCCTGAAATTATAAGCAGAGTTATATGTAAATGTATTTGAGTTTTCTCTGTGGGAAGGGAACATTCATCAATTTCTCAAAAGAGTGAGTTAAAAAAAAATCAGAACCACAAATTTATATTCAAATTGTAAAATTGTATTTCTTCTATTTCTGCTACAAAACAAACAAAACTCTGCATTTTGCTTTACTTTTAAGAGTTTGACTTAATCTTTCAGGCCATGGGCTGCACTGAAAGCTGAAAAATAGGGCAGAAAATGGAAGGTAAGGATACCCATTATAGGTGATGTCATGGGAATGATGCATGCTGAGGAATGCCTCACCTTTTTATCCAAAAACTGGAACATTAAATAGACAATCCTGTGAGGTCCCTTCCAATGCACAATTGATGGTTCTTTGAGGAAGAAGAGTCCAAATTAAGCCAGCCTGGGAACAGAGAGCAATTCCTTCCTCCTTGCCACTAAACATGGAGAACAGAACAAGGGACACAGAAAAAGAGGGAAAATTATATCAGCCAGATGTGTCTGATTTCACTCTTTTGGGACATATTCAGTGAACATCTTTTATGGTTAGTCAATATTTTATGCAGTTTTTGGTATCAGGTGCTGCACCAATTTCCTAGTTTTGAATGATAATGAAAAATGCCTATCAGATATGTCACTAACATCAATAAATATTTATGGAATGCCACAAAAATAAAGAAATGCAATGATTAGTTAGCGCAAATTTGGATTCATAGCTTATCCATTAAGTATTACCTTACAACATTGCAACAGAGCTATGAGATAAGTCCCATGCAAAATTCAGGCCAGTGATTAGCTGACAAAGAAATTGAGGCTCAGAAAGGTACACAGACTGGGAATTTGAATGAGGTCAGTCTAACTTAGGAGTCAAACCTCTTAACCAATAAATGGAAGTTTTTCTGTCTTGTTTAGCCAATATCGATTTGATTTTCTCAGCTAAAAGTGGAAAAAACATAATAAGGAAAGATGACCACATTGGATGCAAAATATGAACATGACAAAAAGGATAGAATAAGGGAGGTGGGACTTAACAGAAACCATATAAAAGAAACTAGCAATATGTAGTTCATTGTAAGTGAAACATGTTAAGTTTGATATAGCTGCTTCTCCATCAGAGATGACAAGTGTTCAAAATTAGAAAGATGGTGTTTAATTCTAACCTTTCTGAATTAGACCATCCCTGGAACAGCATCTGTTATACTTTTAGCATCTCTTTTACTAACGCTGGCAAACTAATGGGAGTTGGAACAGTACGTAGGCAATAATAATATTTAGATTTAACCTTTAGATTTTGTTCTATGATCAGAAAAGCAGTTTAGTTGTTAAGAGCATGGGCTCTAGAACCAGTCTGCTTGTGTTCTAGTCCCTGTATTCCCATTTGGAGATGTTATTAAATAAGTCATTTAAACTCTCTGTGCCTCACTGCCTCATCTATAAAATGGGGATAATAGAGTACCTTCTTCAAAGATTCCTGAGAAAATATGTTAATATGTCTAAAGGGTTTAGAACATTATAAGTGTCCTACAGATATGCTAATAAAAGAGATACTTTATATGAAGAAATAATGCTTAGCACAAAGAAGAAAAGCCTTAGTGGGAATTTACCTCCAGATGGCTAGAGAACGAAAGTAGTATGAATAACGTAATTTGGAGAGAGATACACGAGACAAATATAGTTTTTTTTCTGCCTCATGATGTGTTTACCTGTCACTTGCTAGAAATATTCAATCACTTAGCATATCTTAGAGAGTATTTAAACATCAGTTGGAGGATATGAAATACATAAACTTAGGTTGTAATTATTGTTTGTTTTTATTAATTTTATTTGGAGAGTAAAATAAAAAAACAAAAGCAATGCTAAAGGTTACAAATGTAATATATTCCCTCTAAGTTCATTCCACTGCTCCTTAGAAATAATCAGTTTTATATCCTTGGGGCTCACCATGACAACAAGAAATATACAGACACTTCTGGTCACATGATTTATTTATGTTTTTCAATACATATCATTTCTCCACTGGGAAATATAAAGAGTTATAAATTGACTTCATTTTAGACCACTTTACCTTTATCCACACTGTTGTTATTTTGTTTTATTGATTGTTATTTTTATTAGTAGTAGGTTATTCTATTTTTAATGTTAAACATTATACTTCAGTAGATTTAGAATCAGAGTTTTTTCTTGAGCAGTCAATTTTAAATACTTTCTGTCAACTTCCCAACATGTGAAACAAACAAATGAGAAAGTTCTCCCCATTGTTCTTCTGTACTTAAAATTGTCTGATGCTTTTTGCTTTTTCTAAGCTGATTCTAAAAATTGAAGTAAATTAACAGACCTTAGAATATTATTATTTTATGACTTTATTCAAAATAACACCTGCAAAAATTAAAAAAGCAATCCTAACTTACAAAACTTGTATGAAATGTTTCTTTCATCATACTCTCTCAGTTTAGTTTGTTTCATCTTGGGATCAAAAAGGAGTTTCCTTTTGCCTTTTTGTTTGTTTTTGTGTTTTATTTTTAAAAAGGGGTTATTTCTAGTTAACTTTATTTTATCTTATTGTTGAAGAATAACTATCTAATTATATCTATAACCTGCTAGTACATTTATCTTTTCATTATGTGTTGAATCTCTCTTCCCAGCTTCCTCTTTTCACTTGGACAGCTGGTTCCTAGGTAGACTCTAAAGCTGACATCCTGGAAATATAAATACGTACTTGCAATGCATCTCTTTTTATTTCCTTCATCTTTCTAGGGTCCCTCTCACTGGAGGCTATTATTTTTAAAAAGTTAAATTTTCTGAATCACTGAATTCCTGAAAATGTATTTATCTTGTCCTCATATTTGATTGACAATGTTCCTGAGAATTCTAGGTTAATAATAATACTTCTTAAAACCCTTTCAGGCATTCAATACTGAAGTTATATATTTTTCTTTGTAAGAAACTTCCCATTATTCCAATTCTTTCATGTGGACATTTGTCATGAATTCATCTTGCCTTATATTCAGTTGACCTGTTTTTTCAGTGTGAAAATTTTGGAATTTCTTAGCACTGATAAATTTAAAAATTTTACATTAACTTTTGTGAGTTTGGTCTATATTTTCTCTTCTTGACTTTCTATATCCAATTCTGCTTTCAAAGTATTGCTAGACTTACAAAATAAATGTGGGAAGAGTTGGCTTTCCTTACCTTTCCTATTCTTTCAGTGATCAAATTGGAAGGATTTGATAAAATTTAGCTATAAAACAGTCTGATGATGATGATGATGATGATGATGATGTGTGTGTGTGTGTGTGTGTGTGTGTGTGTGTGTAGGTGAGGGGAACACACAGGAAATAGATTTTGATTACCACTTCAATTTCTTGAAAGATTTTTTCACTCTTGTAGGAGGCAATTTGGTATTTTTCTAGGAATTTCCTTTTCATTTAATTTTTCAAGATTAAAAGTAATAATATATATATATATAAGTTTACAGAATCAATCAACACATTTGAAAGTAATTAAATAACTGTAGATGTTACTTTTTTCAATTGTTATATTATTTATTTATCCTTTTTATTATTTTATTATATTGTTTTATATAATAAATTTATTGAAGCATAGCCTACATACAGAAAACTTTAAAAAATATTGTCTAGTGCAATGAATTTTTATCAAGTCAACACACCTGTGAAACTACCTCTCAGATCAGGAAAGTGAATATTATTAGACCTATGAGCTATCCTCAGGGCATCATTCAGTTGCTACCCACTTAAACCTCCCATACTCTTTATTTATAACACCACTACATTTTTGTAATTTTTTTTGCATGCGTATATTTTGAAAATATTTTTTCTTGGTCATTTTTGCTACCAATTTATGGAGTTCACTATTAATTTCCATGGAAAAGCTTTTGTCTGTATTAATATTCTTTATTGTATGACTGTTTCTGTAACATAAGTTGGAGCTCTTACTATTATTATGTATATGGATTGATTTGCTGTTCTTTTTATAATTTCTTGAGATGAAAGTTGCTATAATTGATTTTCAGTCTTTTCTCCATTATGTGTACATTTAAGATGATAAATATTCCTCTAAGAAGAATTGTCTCTACCCCACAAGCTTTGATAGAGTGTATTTTCAATAGGATTCAAGTCCAAAATATTTTCTCTCTCCAATTTTTGTTTCTTCTGCGGTCCATTTGTTATTTAGAAATGTGTTATTTCTAAGCATTTTGGAATTTTTTTTAGACTTCTCTCTCCCTCTGCCTCCTTGTCAAATTTCCTTCTCCTTTTCCCACTTCCTCCTCCTCTTCTTCTTCTTCTTCTTCTTCTTCTTCTTCTTCTTCTTCTTCTTCTTCTTCTTCTTCTTCTTCTTTTCCTCCTCCTCCTCCTCCTCCTCCTCCTCCTCCTCCTCCTCCTCCTTCTTCTTTGTTTATTGAGTTATAACTTAATTCATTGCCACACGGACACAATTCTCTAAATATTTGCAATATATTTCTAATTTTTGAGAATTATTTTACAAGCCAAAAGAAATCTGATTTTTAAAATTCATATCCATTTTTAAAAATATGTATTTTGTTGTTTAGTATTATATAGTCTCTGAGAGAATGTTTATTAATTTTGTTATTCATATAGTCTTTATTTTACTGAATTTTTTGTCTCTCCCAGCAGGAGAAAAGTTCTTTCTTATCCTAGAAGCAGCAAATAAATAGCTATGTTGTGAACTATGTAGAGAGAGCGCCTCAGGGAAGGAACTGCCAGCAGCTTTTAGCCAGCAGCCAGTAAGAAACTAGAGTCCTTAGTCATATGGCCATAAGGAAATGAATTCTGCTAACAGCCTAAATGAGCAGATTCTTCCCTAACAAGAAGATAAAGAAATGGCATTGTGATGGCAATTTTATGTGTCAACTTAACTGTGCCAAGGGATGCCAAGATGGCTGGTAAAATATTATTTTTGGGTTGTCCATGAGGAAAGAGATGGGAATCAGTAGACTAAGTAAAGGAGATTGTCGTCACCAGTGTCTAATCCGCTGAGGGCCCTAACAGAACAAAAAGGTGGAAGAAAGGTGAATTCACCGTCTTTCTGCTTGAGCTGGAACATCCATCTTGTCCTGCCTTGGACTTCAGCACGCACTCCTGGTTCTTGGGCATTCAGACTCCGATTGGGACTTCTACCAATGACCCTCCATTTCTCAGGCTTTCTGACTCAGGGTGAATTACAGCACTGGCTTTCCTTATTCTCTGCCTTACAATTGGCATATCATGGGACTCATCACCTTCCATCACCACGTGAGCCAATTCCTATAATAAATCTATCTATCTATCTGTCTATCTATCTATCTATCTATCTATCTATCTATCTATCTATCTATCTATCATCATCTCTTATTGTGTTTCTCTTGAGAACCCTGACTAATATAGGCACTTTTATTTGAAAGAAAATGCCTATCAATCCAGAAACCCATATTCAATGAAATAGCTTTTATAGACAAAGAAAAACTAAAGGTCCCCTCCCCCACCATCAATCTCATTGATGAAGTGAGAATGAACTCCAGCCAACATGTTGATACTAACTGCTAGGTGGGACCCTAAAGCAGAGAACCCAGCTAAGCCATTCCTAAATTTTTGAGCTATGGAAACTGGGAGATAAATAAATGTGTGTTGCTTTAAGCTGCTGTATCTGTGGTACTTGGTTACACAATAATAAAAAAGTAATACATACTCTATTAGATGAATGTGTGTCTTTATCTCTTGTAATGCTTTTGACCTTAATGTCGACTAGATTTATGTTAGTATAGACAAATAAACACTAACAAGAGGAAGATGATTTATCTATACTAACATAAATCCAGTCGACACTAAGGTTAAAAGCATTACATGTTAC
Source organism: Rhinolophus sinicus (assembly GCF_036562045.2). NCBI lineage: Eukaryota > Metazoa > Chordata > Mammalia > Chiroptera > Rhinolophidae > Rhinolophus > Rhinolophus sinicus. The sequence continues at coordinate 46,143,494 of NC_133759.1, read as the reverse complement.
ATTCTTTTATTTTCAACCTCCTATACCTCATATTTAAAGTGTGTCTTTTCTAAGAAATATGTAGTTTTTTTCTGATTGCTTTGTTGTTACTGTTTTATTCAGTAATACAATTTCATCTTTTATTTAGAGTATTTAGTCTATTTACAGATATTTACTATTCAATTTTAAATCTTCCTAAAATTTTTTATGTTCATTTTTCTCTTTTTTGCCTTCTTTTATGTAGTTTTTATTTTTTTCCATTTTCCTCTATTCACTTGTTACTTACACATTTTTACTCTTCTTTTGTTGGTTTCCTAGATATTAAAACATTCATTCTTGAATTAATATAGTTTAATATAAATTAGTACTAATTTCCAAGACAATTCCATTTATCATTCTCCTGCGGTTTCTGTCATTGTTGTCACACATTTTAATTTTACATAGATTTTAAAACCCACTAGATATTATCAGCATTTTATAAATTCAGTTTTCATTTTAGATTTACTCACATAATATAATCTTTCAACACTATTTATTTCCTCCTCTAGTTTTCTGTGTGGAATAATTTCCTTTTTCCTGAAATGGTTTCTTGTTTCCTTCAGAATAAGATTGATGAAGAAAAGTTGCCATTCTTTTTGTTTGCCTAGAAATGTTATTTTACTGAATATGAGTTTTTTGTTGACAGACATTTTCTTTCAATTTAAGATGAAATTTCATTGTGTTCTGGCTTGAGAGTCAGCTTAGTTTTAGTGTTGCTTCTTAAAAGGCAATAGGTATTGTTTTCTTTTTCTCTATTAAAAAACATTTTTTTCTTTTTAATTTTAAGCAGTGTTAAATTATTAGTATTACCTGACTAGTTGTTATTTACTTTCCATTTATTTTGCTTTGGCTCTTAGCATTTTTTGAATATCTGAGCTGATTCATTTTCTCAGTTTTAGAAAATTACTGCCATCATCTTATTAAATGTTACTTTTGCCATTTTTTTCTCCTCTGCTTCCTGCGAGACTAAAATTGCATATATGTTAAACGTGTGCACTATGTCTCACAAATCTATTACATTCTTTTATGTGGCTTTCATCTCTTTTGTTTTCCATGTCAAGTCTGGAACTTTGATTGACTTATTTTTCAGTTCATTTATTTCTTCGGCTATCTATCTATAGGTAAACTCATTTATTAAGTTCTTAATTTATTTTAGTTTTTATTTCTGCAGTTTTCATTTGGATCTTTTTATATTGTTTGATTCTCAGTGAATTCCTTTATTTTATCATCTATTTTCTTGAAGTAATCGCAGTTGGTTTAATTGCAGTCTGATAACCACCATGTCTATATCACTTGTATTTCTATTTGTACTCACTCTCTACTGCATTTATTTATTCATCCATTCATTTATCCATTCATGTGTATGTACATGTATATATGTATTTGTATGTATTCACTCATGTAGTTGGTTAGCATGCCTGGTAATTTTTTATTAAATGTCAGATATTGATTATAACAATTATAGAGGCCAAGATGATTTTTTTCTTCCTCTAGAGAGAATTCACTCTATTATCTGGCAGGTAGCAGACGGATAGATTATCTGAGTCCAGTGAAGGACTGGGAAGTTTCTCAGCCAAATGGTGGACTTTACTGAATGGGAAGATTGCTGTGGTCTCTGTGTAAGTGGAAAGTCTGATTCATTGGAGGGATTTTTAGGGTGGCTGAGTATAGAGTAGGAATATTTGCTTAGGACTCTTGTAATTGCCAAAGAAAGAAGTATTTTCTCTGTGAGCGAAATGCTGTAATATGTTTTGCTTCTATTTAGAGATCCCTTTATTTCTTCTCTGAATCTCTTTTGGAGGTTTAGGTCACTTTCCTCTCAACAGCTCCACTACCCACACAGCGGATCCTTCCTAGGAAAATAACTTACTCCTCATGGAGAGCACTCTGTTTAAATCACCAAAATAGGACCAGATTCTATAGGCAGAGGAAAGAATTGTCTCCTCAGTCGTGCAGGATAGTGTATAGGACCACCTGTAGTAATTTTCCAGGGACCATCCTGAGAAGTTCCCATCAATCCTGTTTATAGATGTTCAGTTTTATTTAGATGCTTCTTAGAGCTCCCCCTGGCAGAATCATCCCTGAGGTGTTTATTCTCCCTTGTGCTTTTTTTCATTCATTTAAACCCATCTGCTTTTGTTCTTCCAAGTTATATCAGTAGGCTAAATTCAATTTGGTCTGACAAGTTATTAATACTTTATAATGACTCCTAATATTAAAAATCTCTCATTTGTGGCATCTAGATTTAAATTGAAAAAAAGACTGTGCGTTTTCAATTTTTGGCATTTAAATAACATATATTTAACTATAAATTTGTGTCAATATATATTTTATAAATTTATGTAGAAATACATATGAATAACATTAGCATCTCACCTAGACTATTTGTGTATGCTTGACCTCCTAAAAATCATATATGAGATGTTCATGAATTCATATCTCTAAGCTAGAATTGTAATTTCACTTTGGAGTCTTATGATTATCTATCTATCTATCTAATCAATTTGCTGTAATGAATGATTTCCTAACTTTACTTAGGCATTAATGAAATTTGCAAATGTCTTGCTTTTCATGCATCCCATCTTATCTATATAAAGTTTATTATACTTTGTACAAAATATATACTTAAATTCTTCTTTTATAGCATATTTATTTTTTGCTGACTGTTTATTCACTTCATTTTTATTGCCAAGTTAATTAAATGAGTTACACATAATTGACTTTGGTTTTCAATGAGAAATAGAAAACATTTAAGAAGAAAGTTTGTGAAATAAAGTACTTAAAAAAGTGTACTATTATCAAAGTATCATGTGGAAAGTAATAACACATAAAGCAAAGATAGCCATAAAATATAAAATACAACCCTACTGTTATTTTAATTTTTGGATGTATCTAATTTATTACAAAAATATATTGAGTGCATAGTATTCTGCAAGGTGATACAAAAGACTGGGAAATTAACAAAACAAAAGTCCTTCCCTTCCTCCCTTTATTATTATGATTTTTTAGTTTTATTGAGAGATAAATGACCTACAGTCCTCCTTCCCTTTAGAAATACTGGGCTGGGTGCTAGAGAGGAATGGTGTATAAGATACAGGGATAGACAAGTACATAAATATGCAATTTGAGTTTAACATAGTAGGATTTCACTAGCAGTGAACAGAGGGTCCTAAGGTGGCACATAGTATTGACACACCACAGTCTCAGAGAAGGTGATATGTCATGAGGGAGCACACACCACAAAGAGCTATGAAGACATGCATACAGAATTCCTTAATTCACTTGTCCTTCAATTATCTTACGTTTCTGATCCCCTCATAGGAATTATCTGCCATTTGTTTTTTGTGTGCTTGTTTGTTTGTATTTTTTAATCATTGTTGGATGGTAGCACAAGTGCCAGCTGGCTCCACTTCAGTTATGCTGTCTTATATCAACCAGGTGCTTTTTGTACCCAAGGGTTTAATCTGAGAAGCAAGAACACTAAAGGTCATACAGAATAGGGGGTTTCTTATGGGGCTCTGACATATGCATTGGAAGAGGTTGACTAAACAGTGCGTGCCTGCTTGTTGCTTCTGTGTCTGGTGCCAGGGCTGAAATCAACAGGGCAAGTGGCCAGGAAGAAACAGTGACAGAAACGTAGGGAGGAGCCAGGACAAACAGGCATCAACCTTGAGGAAAGCCAATATCCAGTTTTCCCTCTCACCACCTTCAAAGCCTCTAGCTTCAATGCTGCGGGTGACCTGCAGGAGAGGCTATTTTTCTGAGTCATGGAGCTAAACTCCCACAGGCCTAGGAGTTGGGGATGCTGGGGGAGGAGAGGTGATGGTGGGAGGAATTGTAGACTCAGCTGATGCCCCAGGGCCTATATTTGGTGATTCAGGATTTACAGAAGAAGGTCCAGTAGGCACTGGCACACTAAGGGCAAGGCCACTGCCACAGGCCAACCATGAAAGCTTCAGGTCAAGGACAGCATTCGTGAGCTGTGCATGCACCGGTACCTGCTCTGACTGCTAGACAGAAGAAGAATGTAGCTGATGCTTCTCTCCTGACTTCCAAATCTCACACAGATTGCCTGTTAGTTGCCACAACTACACAGGGAAGGGAACTCTGGGAAACATAGCCCCAGTTTACTAACTTGGTGGCCCTTCAGAGCCACTTAAAATAATACACTAATCTTAACTTCGATCCAAATACACACACCTGTGCAGCTATGCCAACGGTTTCTGCTGTGTGGTCTTAACATCCAACCTGATTCTCCTCACACCTGGCAGTATGTCATCATGGATAAGAGGGAGATATTTAGGGTAAATCTGCATTTCAGTCCTGACTGAGTCTTCCTTACTATACACCGTAGCTGTATCTCTTTTCCTCTTTTGAGTTTGAGTTGCTTATCTGTGAAATGCGGACAATCCCTGACCCCCAACTCCATGGAGCTGTTTTGAGGATTAAGTGGGATATTGCTGAAAAGTGCCGAACATAGTATCTGGCAAATCATAAATGTTCCATGACTGTTGTTAGTTCGGCAGTGGTATTGGGATATTATTTCAGCATATAACTTTGTCTCTGACCTTATTAAATTGAGTTACTTCAAAATTGTTCCTCTCTATCAAAAACATGTCTCCTAATTTGTATAAATACCAACCATCTCGTGAAAAGAAAATGTTCCACTTTCTTTCTAAAGCAAACTTCCTTTTGATATCTAAGTCCCAGTTCTCTACCTATTTTTTTTTGTTCATTTATTATTCTACCAGTGTTGAATAATTGCTTATGTAGAGGTTCAGAACAAGTCACTCTGATGTGTACCTCTGTGAAACTTGGATTATTTTGAGCTAAAGGCAACTGGGACCCTTCAGGCTCAAGAGAAACTTCTTATGCTCCACTCCCCAACTCTTAACTACCTAGAAGAATTTAAATTAGGGACCTTGTCCATAATAAGAGTTATCTGCAGAAATAACTTTCTATGACCTATCTGCGAGGTGGGCAAACTTCTAATTATTGAACATCTGCTCTTTTTATTGTCCTATCAATGACCTTCCTCCTCTCTGAAGCCTTAAGGTAACTTACCTCATCCTATGACATCAGAATGTCATATATACCTTGTTTTCCCATTCTGTCTCTGAACCATTGAATCACTCGTGTATGTAGGGTTCCTGTATGTACATAGACAATTAAATTTGATTATTTTATCTTGTTAATAAGTCTCATGTCTATTTGATTATTAGACCAGCTGAATGAACTATGGAAGGTAGAGGCACATTTTTTCTTTTTCCACACTTATTATAATGCCAAGGAGAAAAATTACATTGCTATATGGAACAGATTTACCCATATTGAGCTTAAAGATAACCAATAAGAAAGCACAATGGTTTCTATTTTGATCAATTATATCAAGAAAATAAACACTATGCTGTGGTATGGTATGAATCCTGGGCAGACTGCTTCAGTGTGTGTTATCAGAAAAGATCTTTTAGAGAAATAAAATATTTGTAATGAGACCTGAGGCATAAAGATCATCCAGGATGAGAGCAACATGTAAGTATACCCTGAGTATCATACTGATTTAGGTGGGTGGGTGGGGGTTCAGGGGCATCAGTGAGGCATATGATATGAGGGAAGGGGCAGGAGAAGTTGCAGGTGAGATGGGACCAAACCATGTTTTGTAGGGATGGAGCAAAGACTCCTTTTATCAATTATACCTGTTCTTACTAGTGTTTTCAATTTCTCTCTTTCAACTGGATGTTTCACTTCATCCTATAATTATGCTAAAGTCTTTCATTCCAATTAAGTAATGAAATTCCTTCATTCTATCACTTCTTTAAATTACTACCCTCATTCTCCTATTCCTGTCAAGCCAAACTTTTCCAAAGAAGTTAGCAGCTGTTACTTCCTTCCACTTTGGCTTAATCTGAGGAGTATGGGCGCATGGTCCTTATTGATCTACTGAAAGCTTTCTCAAAATGGCGCCCCACTTGCTAGATCCAGTGGGATTTCCTCGATGGGCTTTCCATCTTCTACATTTTAGCCTTCGGGTTTCACTGTGTGTTTCTCTGCCACATCACAATTCTAGTCCTCTTCGCTTTCTAGGCACTGCTCTTGTATCTCCTTCCAATGGGTTTCTTCCTCATAGTCCATGAGTATAGAAATTTCCCCAAGCCTTGGTTCTTGCTCATCTTTTTGACTCTTTTTCTATATTATCTGTACCATCTAATCCTTTGGCTTCAACTATTATCTTTGCCTGGATAGTTACAAATCTGAATCTTTAGTCCTGATAATTATCTTGCATTGTTATATTTTATTTCTGAGAACTTGCTAGCTAGTCCTACCTGGATGTCACTTAGGCTCTGCCAACTAAATACACCAAAAAGTAGATCATTATCTCAAGAATTTAAGTTCTCTATTTTCATTTATGGCAAGTTTACCATTTGAGATATATAGTTATTTTTAACTCCTTTCTTTTCCACATTCCTCACCTTTCCTTATATGTTTTTAGGGAAAAAAAAAAGATCTTACATTGCCCTCCATATCTTCCCACTACCAAATCCCCAAGATTTCGCTTCTTGTACTCACCTTTTCTTCTTCTACCTGCTACAACCTTCTTGAAGGCTTTCCTACTCAGCTCATACCTTCTCTCTTCTGAACCTTACCTCTTTCTACCAGATCATTCCCATTAAAACACAAAAAAGGCTCTTAATTCCCCCATCTAAAAAAAAGCAATGATAAATGACAAAACTTCAACAGAAACAAAACAAATACTTCCTCTGAACCTATTTTGCTCTTCTACACCTTCCCCGTTTCCCAAACTTCATTTAAAACTGAACTTCTAGAAATAGTTATCTCTACAAAAATGTCTTCCATTCTTTACTTCTGTTCATCCTAATCTTATTAAAGTCGGGCTTTGCCTAAAGCACCACTGAAACTACTTTTGTCAAACCAAAAGACCTTTATGTGGTTAGTGCAAGGATCACTTTACTTTTATCTTGTTGACTCACCCAGAGACACTTAACATGTTTGACTGTGTTTTGTTTCTTATCACTGTCTCTTCTTTTTGCTTCTGGTCACTCCTTTGACTTCTTGGTTTTACTGCTATCACTTTAGCTGATGCTCTTTAGGCTTCAACCATAATTACTACCGTGTTTCCCCCAAAATAAGACCTAGCCATACAATCAGCTCTAATGCATCTTTTGGAGTAAAACATTAATATAAGACCAGGTCTTATTGTAAAATATGACCAGGTATTATATTGTATTGTATTGTATTATATTATATTATATTATATTATATTATATTATATTATATTATAGTAAAATAAGACCGTGTCTTATATTAATTTTTGCTTCAAAAGACACATTAGAGCTGATTGTCTGGCTAGGTCTTATTTTTGGGAAAACACGGTATTATTTTTTAGTCTTCTAGAAGTTTAGCACTTAACTATACAACAGACAAAACCCAATATTTTCAACAATAATTAACACACAATTTCTGAGTCTATGATTAATTTCACCCCATATAGCAGAGGTGTGAATAATAAGTCTTTTTTTAAATTTATTTTTTATTTTTTATTTTTTTTATTGGGAATGTTGGGGAAGAGTGTGTTTTTCCAGGGCCCATCAGCTCTAAGTCAAGTCAATGTCCCTCAATCCAGTCATGGAGGGCGCAGCTCAGCTCCAAGTCTAGTCGCCATTTTCAATCTTTAGTTGCAGGGGGTACAGCCCACCATCCCATGCCGGAATTGAACCGGCAACCTTGTTGTTAAGAGCTCGCAGTCTAACCAACTGAGCCATCCAGCTGCCCCAATAATAAGTGTTTTCTGCATTGATAGTCAGTCAGGGCAGAAGACTGAGATTTAAACCTGGGGTATTAGGGCATTCATAAGCTTTGTGAAAGAATAGAAGAATGGTTTAAGGCAGATGGAAAAGTCTGTGATGCCTTCAAAATACAAGTGAAGGTATGAATAATAAATTCTTAATACTCTCTAGAGAGTATGCTGGAATTCAACAGTCAGCAGTATTGTTGTGTCTATTTTTTCCTTAGTGTAGCTTTTCATCCTCTTTTGTTAACTCATGCATTGAAAATATTTCTGAGCTCCTTATATAATAAGAGCCTCAAAGAAAAATAACCAAACTCTGTTAGACATAAACTTGGCAGAAATTTATTTTCCATTTCCCTCTAAGCCTTTCTAGTTTAGAAGTTTTGTCAGTACAGAACTAGGTTTCTTTTTGACTTGCTATAATTATTTTATCTCCCATTAAGTTCTGGTCCATACCCAATTTTAACAAAACAAATTAGCTTTGGTGTGTTGATTTGTTTTTCAACCTGACAGTATATAATGAAATCAGCCAATGGGATAGTTTTCACAGAATTATTGTTTAAGTTCTCATTTTGACAAATAGCAGTTTAACTCCTGTGACTCTGCCTTTTTTCCTGCTTTTATCCTATTAAAATTATTTGATTTATTACTTCTGGACATAAGATAAATTATTTTTCCTGGTGTACCTTTAAATCAAAGTCAAATAAGAAAAACTGATTTAATATTATATTCCAGACTTTCTTATCTCTGTAACCTTTGACTTAGCCCTGTCAGGAATGATGTGTCAATGATACTCTTTTGTACAGTGTTTATTCTCCATGATATCCCATCTTTTTTTTCTTTTTCTTTTTTTAATTTGTGGAGTGTCATAAAAAGTACTGGAGAGAACATCCGATGAATCCGATTGTGATTCAATCTTCCAGTTGCTGTTTGATTCATTCTCTTTAATTTACCTATTATTATAGTACCTATCTTCTCCCTGATTATTAGTAAATGTGTGGCAAAAATTATAGCTACTTTTCTTGACATTCAAGGCTTTCTAAAATGTAACGCCAATAGTCAATATTTATTTGCTTTCCTGTACCACCTTCTTCTTCTTCTTCTTCTTCTTCTTCTTCTTCTTCTTCTTCTTCTTCTTCTTCTTCTTCTTCTTCTTCTTCTCCTCCTCCTCCTCCTCCTCCTCCTCCTCCTCCCCCTCCTCCTCCTCCTCCTCCTCCTTCTCTTTCTTCTTTTTCTCCTCCTCCTCTTTTTCCTTCTTCTTTTTCTCCTAGTAATAGTTAAAAGAATGGCCTTTGGCAAACTAATTTACTAATTTTCTTCAACTTTCAGCTGATGTAGTTTTTATTCTCATGGTTGACTCTGCCACCAGTTTCTGGGTAGATATGTGACTCAGGCCTCGTTCATGAAAGCATCACATCCCCAGATCTCAACGTTTTTTATGAAGGATGAGTAAAAGATCCAATCAGAGCCTATCAAAGCTAATTATGGGACTTTGAAAGGAGAGATTGGTCTCTTTGTCCTTGAACTTGGGTTTGTGCAAATGTAAACCTGGAGCTCTTTAATTCACCTTGTCCTCTTACCTTCATGAGAGAAAAAAGTGTATCTGAGAATAAAACCATTAGAGAAGAAGGCAGATCAGAGAGATGGGTAGACAAAAGTTTTTGGTTTTGATGACATTGACTAATTTCTTGATGAAACCATGCCTGAAGGTGGAAGCCTTTGAATTTTTTTATTTATGTGAGCTAAAAAAATTCTCTCTCTCTACACACACACACACACACACACACACACACACACACACACACACACACGCACATGAGGTCGGACAATTAAGTTCGCGAACTCATCCTAGAAAAAATATTACATTCCTCATTGCTGAATATCACTACAGTCACCTTTGAAGTACTCCCCTTGGGAAGCTACGCATCACCACCAGTGCCTAGTCCACCCTTCAAAGCAATTTTGCAACTCTTCTGGAATAGCCATCAGAGCTGTGTCATATTAAACTTGATGTGCTGTATGTCATCAAAACGTCTTCCTTTCAATATTTCCTTTATCTTTGGGTAAAGAAAGAAGTCACTGGAGGAGATCAGGTGAGTAGGGAGGGTGTTCCGATACAGTTATTTGTTTACTGGCTAAACTCCCTCACAGACAGTGTCGTGTGAGCTGATGCATTGTCGTGATGCAAGAGCCATGAATTGTTGGCGAAAAGTTCAGGTTGTCTAACTTTTTCTTGTAGCCTTTTCAGCACTTCCAAATAGTAAACTTGGTTAACTGTCCAGTTGGTATAAATTCATAATGAATAATCCCCCTGATATCAAAAAAGTTTAGCAACATCGTTGCAGCAAGTTTACGAACTTAATTATCTGACCTCGTGTGTGTATGTATATGTGTGTATACACACACATATGTATATATACGTATGTATGTATATATGTATATATATAAAACTTTATCTCTCTCTCTCTTGCTCTCTCTTTTTATTATGCCAGTTTGTGTTGAATTTCCCACCGCTTGCTACTAAAAGTATTTATCACAGGTTCAAACATTCATATATGAATACTCCATAAAAAGATATGCATAAAATGAGTTCGTTTGTGGGTTATTATAAACCAGAAATTCTGGACTTAAACACAGTGGGGGTAACAAAAAGGAGTAAATCTGATGTACGACCATAGGTACTAAGCTATTGTATTATGGCCAACTTTAACAGTGGCTTAGTCACATTGTCCTTTCAAATCCATTGCCCTTCAAAATATTAAAGCTGTGTGCCAGTCAACTACAATGGCCAAACCAAGACAGTGCCTACCTAATCTAGCCCTGTGCTAAGGTCCACTATCTTTGGACAAGTTACCACTCACTTTTCTAGATTTCAATTGCTAATGCTGTACTTCTAATATTAAGTTTGGCAGACCCCCACCTTCTCACCCCTAGGTGCTCACTGATATCAGATCATGAGTATCCTTCTCACTGTAGAAATATACTACATAATCTAGAAGCCTTGATGGGTCAATCATAATTAAAAATGTATGTGTGCAAGGTGTTGTTATTATATAATTTGAAATGGAATTGTTATATAAAGCAAGCACAGATACATTATGAAGTGTCCATACAAATTTCACATGAATTAACATTGATAATTTTAAGTAGACTTTTTTACCAAGTTTGTAAACCACCCTGTACTTTAGACACCAGTCATAAGCCCAGGGTGTTACTTGTGCTTTTGATCCACCTATGACAAATCAGAGGTTCCTATGACTACCTCCTCAGTTCAATTAATTTCCTAGAATGGCTCACAGAACTAAAGAAAAATTGTTTACTCACTAGATTACTAATTTAATACAAAAGATATTAAAGAATATGAATCAACATGCAGATGAAGAGATACATAAGGTGTGGTCCAAAATGAAGGAGTTTCTGTCTTTGCAGAGCTTGGGGTCAGAAGTTTGGCACCTGGAAGTGTCCTGGTTCCTCAATGTGGAAATTCTCTGAAAAAAAAAGGACCAGGGAGCTGTCCTCCTGGGTTTTTATGGAGCTTACATAGTCCTGATTGACCACTGCCAATTGAACTTAATCTCCAGCCCCTCTACCCTCCCTGGAAGTCTCTGGGGTTGGGAGTGGAAGTTTCAAACCTCTAATCACCTCATTGGTTCTCCTTCCTGGCAACCCTTGGGTGGAGTCCAAAAACTACCTCATTAACATAACAAAAGAAACCTTGATCACTCTTCACACTTAGGAAATTACAAGGGTTTTGGGAGCTGTGAGCAAGAAACTGTGGATGAAGACCAAATGTCTTCTTATAAATCACAACATCGCAGGGGAGAATTTACATTGGCAGAAAATCACTAAATGAGGCAAGAAATATGTTACAATAACTGCTTTTGACTATTAAAGTGAAGAGTTTAAATAATTATTTATAAACTTTCAAGGAGAATAAAACATTTATGCATGTAGTCAGGGATTTGAGGCCTAAATTATTCAGAGTATTTATCTACACAGTGCTTATTCACTGGATATTGGCTTACCTCTACTTTGTCTGATAAAGATTTCATTCTCCACTTGATTAGTTTGGATTGGGTACCCAGCATTCAAAAGGTTATTAAATCTGTATTTTTGCTCAAAGAGAATGAAATAATGGAAACCATATTCAAATACATAAGAGGTTCATATCAGACAATGTGTAAGCATTATTATGTAAGAATTTAGTGTCCTGAGGGAAATGAGAACTGTGTACAGATCCTTAGGACAATGAACTGGTAAATATACCCAGCTCTGTGATTTATGCTGCATATGAACACATTTTTTTTTAATTTGTATTACCAGTTTTAGTTAAAGATGCTAATGAAATGAGTTAGTCAGTTATTCAAGTTTCTCAGTTACTCACAATTTTTAAACATATATTCATTTCTAGTCTTTATTGTTTTGTATTTTTCTGTAGATTGGTGAATGGTAATACTTACATTTACATGAGTGATCTGATTAAAATGGAATAGTGCATATATCTGTACTAAAATGTAAAGTATTGTAAATATTCAGGCATTTTTACTTCTTATCATTGTGTGCACATTACAAGCAAGGGTATAATTCAGATATTGTAGATAATCCTTAGCCAACACCTGTAGTCATTTTAAATGTTGTATAAAAACTATTTACACTTCCAAATATCATATCCTGTCTATGAACTACAAATCAATGGGGAAAAAAGTGTCTAGTTAATGCCTCTGGCAAGAAAGACAATGAGACATCTGTCTCCTATGCATTTGTTTACCTTTCTGTTTTCAAGGCTGATAGAAAAATCCTCAAATACAACGCTGGCATGTTGATTTGATGCTATAAATTCAACTCAACATATATGTTTCTGCATGAAATGTTTTATCTAACCCAAATATGCAAAATTATTTAAATTGTAGTTGATTCAGAAAATATGTGGATAAGCAGAACAATTATTCAAGAATTTAAATGATTTCCATTTCTGTGAACATCAGTCACTTTCAGATCAAGCCACCAAGCTCACCTCAGGTTTTGCCGTCTCACATTAAGTCTCCCATTAAGTTTCTTGGCATTAAGGATCATATCAGTCTCCTATACTTATTGACTAACATGGGTCAGCTGCAATTTTTAACGTTTACTGCATTCTAAAATCTAAACCTGATGTGCAGGACAGAAATAAGGCTTTCTATATTTACGTTCTTGTAAACATAGAACTTTTCAGTTTGGAAAAATATGAAGAACCGTTTAGAAACAAATGATCAGCTATTTGTGTGAACACCAAACTGCTTAGGAAAGAAACCTACTTATGAACGAAAATAACCCGTTTAAGAAATTAAATCTGATAAATATTTTGAATTTATTTGCATGTATTTAACTACATACTGATTACATATCATATTTTTTTAGTTGATTTTCTTGGAAAACTGACTTAAAGTATACAAAATTAAGATGAATTGTTGGCACTGTCTTCAGTGAACGCTATGGTATTTTTGTCTCAGACTTGCAGACTGATAAAGAAAGCAGATAATCCTGTGTTGATTTACAGAGCAACAACTATCTTCCCAAGCAGAAGGCTAGAAGTAAAAACTTTATCTTATCTTAAATAATAAAAATTCCCACATATTTGCAGAATAAATCAAAACAAAATATCTACAGAGAGGACCTAAATTCCCAGCCACAATATCCATAATTTTGGCCAGCATGCCTGCTGTTGATTCTATCACACTTGCCCGGCAGGTCATCAATTTTCTTCACTGGTTTGAAATTTGCTTCAGGTGCAGGCAGATACCAAAGGAGGCAAGATGACTGCATGTGAAGGGCAGGGTTATGAATACTGGAAGGAGATATCAAACAGCATCAGGAGCAGAAACAAACAAATATGACCTTTATAGTCATAAATCTGGTGGACAGTGCCCAATTAGCAATGGTATAACGTTGGTTTTGTTAGTATAGTACTCGATTTCTGGCTTTCTTTTTGGTGCTGGCAAAGAAAGAAGGGGAACTGCAGGAATTTCCTTCTTTTTTTTAGAGGCTAATCCTCAATCCAGTTTGACTGCTTTTCTGCCATTCCTCCACTTGGGAAAAGGAGGACTCAAGAAGGCTCAAAGGAGAAAAGAAGGGAAAAGTGTTCAAATTGAATGCTGTGAAAGGATTTCCCTTGTTTAGCATTGCCAAGGGATTTGAGAGATTTTTGTGTCCTACTTACTTTTAGGTGGCTGGCAAAGCCAACGAGTGGTTTGAATTTAAAATGCTCACAAGCATGGAAGTCAAGCTGTTGTGCAATTGGGGGTGGATATGGCTACACACAGGATAGTGCCATGGGATATAAGTATAAAACAGAATTTATTTTGACGGAAAACTTAGAAGCAGGAAACACTACACAAGATCCCCTGAGACCTCATTATTTCACACAAAGATGTGCTTAGACTGGGCGTGGTTGAGCTGGATGAACACAGAAAGGGCTCCAACAGATGAATTCCACTCCATCATGCTCCTCAAATTTATAAGGAAATAGGTCAGTAGGCCACATCTGTTCAACTCCATTACAATGGAAATTTTCTGGCGAAGGAAGTGCCCTCATTAGTATGGAGAACCCTCTGGAACTCTGGCTGGTACCATCTGATCTTCTATTGACCTAGCTCATCCATTCTGAACTCACTCTTTGCTTGCCTAGCAAAATGGGGAGGAAATGAGCTTTCAATGCCATCTGGATTTGTCTCTCCTCTCTGGCCCAGCTCCTTGGCACATTCTAGTGCAGAGAAAAAAGTTTTAATTTAGAGCACATCTCAGTCAATGAGGCAGCTGTGAACACAGCTCCCTTCTCAAATGGATGCTGTCCACATTCTACCCATAAGCCCTCAGCAGTCTCAGACAGCAACAGCAAGTTCCCCTGTGCAGTTTGGAAGACAGGTCTTGAAATCCCATTCTGTATGTCACAGTGATGCATCACCTTATCTCAAGAATGGAGCTCTGCCAGGACAATCAGTTGCTGAGAGGCAAAGCTCATCATATGAAGGGTTAGATGAAGGCAAATTTAATTTTCTCTAGGAGAAAATGTCACCACCACCAATGGTAAGCACAGAAGATTCAGAGTAAAATTTGGCTACATCTTCACATAAAATTGTGTCTGAAAGAGAAAGACGTGATTTATGACCAAAGAGCCAACATTTTCCCGTAGGGGGTTCATTTCATTTATGAAGAAAAAGGGAAAATATTTAAAGGATTTGCTGGTTTTGTTGATGATCAGAATACCTACCTCCCCTGCCATTTTGGCTGAAAAAAAAATTAAAAAGCAACTTCAGATTTTTATGCCAGTGACTGAGAGGCAGGTGATTAATATCCCTCCAAACAAGATCCATAAATGTTGCTTCCCTTGAGAAATGAGAGAACAGTACTTGGCTTCTAAATAACACACACACACAATTTTGCATAAGATTAGGATGATTTAAAAAGTGCCCTTAAGTCAACGAGCACTGCTTTTTAAAATTTCTTTTGGGAACATCAAAAATTGTTAGTTTATGAAGGGCATGTCTTATTATACCAGGTGTTTTTGAACCAAGCAAGTTCAAGAGAGCAAACGGAAAATAAATAGAAATGTTTTATTTTCTTTTTTGTAATAATTTGATTAGGCAGTCACAATGTTTTATAAAGATGCTTTGGCTAAGTATGTTCTTAATTTGATAAATCATCATGTAAGCTCTGCTTCAATCAAGAAAACACTTTTCTTTATGTCAGTTCCTACAGATATGCAGTCAGCACACATGCAGAAAATGTGGAAATATAAACCCTATAGCTACCTCACCGTGTCATTGCAATAATCAATGCATTTGTATTTACCTGATTGATTGTAGTTGCTAGTATTGCTACTACTCTTTTCTAGAAGTTAAATGTATTGTCTCTTTTATTGTCCCTCAAGTAAATGCCATCTTACTGTATTTGCCTCATTCATCCCAGTTTGCACAATCAGTTTTTAATTCTTGCATCCAACCTGTTTGTATCTCTTCCAGATTTATACTCTTTTCCTATTCCATGTTAGATGAGACAGGCTTGATGATAGTGGTCTGTTAAGCTATGGATAGAAACCTCTTTTATCCTCACCTGAGTAATTAACATTACTTTGATATATTCATTCAACATGTCATTAATCTTCCTACCTATCTGCTTTCTTCTCCATGCCATAGTACCTCCTCATCTCAATAAGAAAATTATGAAAATGCCATCAAATTTACATACACTGGGGCTATGGAATCCTTCTAATCAACCACTTCAATAGTGCTACACAGAAGGGAAAAAAAAACAAAAAAAACTAAAAATAAGAAAACGAAGGTAGGGAAGAATTTGTTTGAAGCAAAATATATAAAAACTAGTTAAACATAATCCAGTGCAGGGATTTTAATTCAGTTCAACAAATATCCATTGCATTCTAAATGGTGAGGAGCCTCAAAAAAAGAAGGGAAGCCTGCCCAAGAGTCTTAATCCTTCTGATGTTCTCTTTCTGGGCCAGTTCTATCTGTTATACTTTCTGTGCACTCTCTGGCACCACTTTGGTTTCAGCCAAGTTACTTTCTATTCGTATATTGTCTGCATCATTTCCTGACATTATTCAGTAGCACTTGAGGGCAAAAGTCTTGGCAGCCCCACTGTATTTTCTCAGAACCCTCTCCCCTGTTCCATATACTCGTGGTCTTAACAGACATGGGAAGTAACCCATTTCAGAAGGGACTGTACTAAGCAGTTGGGGGGGGGGGAGCTATCTATACATTTCTGCTTTGAAGTCTTGCTGAGCCAGTTTTCAACAGGAAGATAATATTTCGTATGGTTCAGACAGGTACAATCAAGCCATGACAAAAATGGAAACACTTAGAAATTGGGGATAGGTAAATTTAGCAATATGCTCAGTTATATTTTGTACAGGTAAAAAATGGCCCTTTTTTGAAACAGAATAAAGCTGATCACTTCATTATTTGATTCGATTGTTCCAATTGTACTGAGTTGATCAGTTAATTCTCTGCTAATTTTCAAAACATATTTGGAAAATCAAACTAGGATGCAAAGAATAGAAGCCAAACAACACTTGTCTGTCTTGTACATGGAGTGCTACTTGACCTTTCTCCTGTTACATTCAAGGCAATTTAAAAAGGTAATTGTGTCTTAAGAAACTTTAGACAAGCTAGAGAAACTAACAGAACAGATGGAGAGAGATATGTATTTTGCCTTAAGAAAGTCAAGTTATACCATTTGTGAAGAGGCCTCTCTGATCCTTAGAGTGGGAGGTAATTTTTACAAATACAATGGCATATACAGCATATTATATAGGTTGTAGGAAGTTCAGACTTCTTTCTGGTAGATCTTTTATGATAAAAGTTAGGTGAGCATCCACGATCACCATTTATTTATTTCAAAAAGAAGCATGGTGAATTCTGTTGTGAAATATTTCTGAGGGTCAAACTAATATTCTTCTGAATTGAGGCCAGGGCAGGCAAATCCTACTATTTGTAAGGGAAAATGATAGATGTTTCCTTTAGGAGCTATTGAATTTACCTCACACATCTCACCAGGCTCAATTCTTGAACATTACGAACCTGTACAACACTTGATTTCAGAATGCAATGAACTGAATCCCACCGACAAGAAACTATTCGCATATTCCTTTGTGTCTAGTCTTGAAAGAGGCAAAATGACTCAACTTGTTTTGGTGCTGTCATATAGAAGGATTTTTTTCTTCCTTCAGGCCTCGGAATATGCAGTAAATCTTCTTTCTGTAGAGAAGTGCAATGTTCTGTCCTGCTTCTATGCTTTCTAAAGAGTACCAATTTGGGAAGCTCGAAAAAGTTTTGGTGTATATGTGTTGAGTGAATGGACGTGATGTGCTCAAGAGGTTGCGTGTGAAGGTGGGGGATTAGTAGGTATGTTCGAAATAAGGGAGATCAGGATGAATAGTATGTGGGGTGAGGAATCTGTAGAGAAACAATCAAGAAGAAGTTTGTGATTAGAAATTTCAATAACAACATACCAGCAATGACAGCTTTCTTGGATCCCTTTTCCTTTATACCTCACTGGAGGAATCTGCAGACTGAGAAATATGGCCCCAGGATGTGAAGGATAAGAGAGAAACGGCCTTTTAAAAAACTTCAAAAATTACTTGGAAATCAAATTTGCAAAGTAAGAGCACAGTTTTGTAAGGAGGTAAACTTTGTTTTGCCAGGTACTAGATGTGGTACTTATTTAAGTTCCCAACTCTCTCTGTTACCCCATGTCTTCATCTGAAAGAGGGGTGAATAATGGCCTCTTCATACTGTTATCCCACCTAACACTGGAACCACACTACACATGTACTTTAAATATTTGTTATTATAGTTAGTTTTCCTGATTTATGTAATAACATTAAAATGTTAAAACTAAATTTTGAGAAAATACATAAAGCACACTAATTTAAAAAAATATTTCAATCAGTATTTATTGAGCATCTAATATTTACTAAGCAAAGCTACCTGCTTAAGATGCAAAGAAAAATAAGTAATGGGCCCTGTCTTTAGGAAAGGCACAACCTAATAGCATGTACTGTTAGCATTTGTTATATTCTTCTTTATCCCCTTCTCATAGTTGTTTTAATATGGTTGTGAATATTCTGCACATATAATTTTTTTCTTTGCCTTTGTAACAACTCATTTCTCCTGTATTCCTACCTATTCTTCTTTGAACAAAGTCAGCTCCTACCTCCCTGGTAACCATTCATTACTCAAATTCTATGTTCTGTTATTAACAACAACAAAATCCTCAATCCACTTAACGTATCAGTGGATGCTAAGTATTAATAAAGGTGAAAAAATGATTATGTTTTGAGAGATAAAGGAATCCCATTTTCCCAGGAATAAATTATTTCAAGATTACTTGCAAAAGAGCAAGAGTGATAAAGAAAAAATAATTTACTTTGTGTTTTCTTTCACATACTGACATAGTACCAATGGACCCAAACATAAAAATTATTATTGTTATTATTATTATTATTTTAAATTTTTAAGTGGTTCCAGATTTACAAGAAAGTATACATGGGGATTTTTGAAGTAAAAAATAAATGTTTGTTTTGCCATGCCGGACTCCACGGGTTGAATAATTTCATTAGTGGTTTAAAACCTTTAGTTATTTCACAAATTAATATATAACAAACTTCCTGAAATAGCCTGATTTCTTTACATGGTAAAATTGTAGATGAACCTTAGTCTATCATTATGAACAAATCATGTCTACTGTTAATTTTCATTAAAAATTAATTGCCTTTCTAATTTACATATGATTACCTCCTAATCCCCACCAGATTTTTTTCTTCAGGAATAAGGAATCTGCTGAGAGACAAACAAGAAACACAGGTAGAATCAGGAATTTTATTAAAACATTTCAGTTGACATCATTAGTTCTGTTACAATAGTAATATTTATTTTGTATCATTCCTGACAATACTATTTGAGAAATAGTGCAATTATATCACTGCTTATATTACAATAAGAAATAAGAAATATTCATCTGGAACAATTTCTGGAGCTCATTTATGGTCCCCAGCCACTATATACACAAGGTCCCTAATAAACTCTGTGAGTTTAATGCTGGTTCTAATTCCCTGATGTGGCATTTCCCTCCCCACTCCAAATGTGAACTGACTTTGTTTTAAGAAACAGTTGGATCTTTTTCACACTTGCCTTCAGAGTTTTGTAGGGCACTCTTGAATCCTGTTCATTATTGTGCCTGATGGCTAGGAGGGTCCTTATTTTCTATTGAGTATAGCATTATTGAGAAAGCTAGCTGAGACAAGAAAGAGTACAATGTGGGCAGGGCTAGCTGCTCTCAGAGAAAATGCCTCTGGCTTTGGGGTTGTTGGATGGGGCAACAGCCCAGTGAATCATCAGTGTAGAGCAGCGGAGGTCACCAGACCAATCAGATTAAGATTTGGCTTTTGAGGGAGGGCTCAACACAGGACAGATGGCTCCCGCCTGCCCACTGCACAGGAGAAGGCCCCCATACAGGGAAAATGGCAACTGTCCTCTAGTCCTCGCTATGCAGCCACATACCTCAGCCACCTGTATGCATCCAATACCTCCCCTCAATCCCCCTGGCCAAAATTACTGTTTCTCCACTGGAGCTCAAGGTGAGTACCTGTGAGTGAGAGAGTCTGTTTGCAGGACATTTAAGAGGATGTCTGGCTTTCCAGAAGCCTTCTGTCCTACCCAATGGTTGGAATCCCTACTGCTTTTCAGAGCCAGATATGAGGGCTCCCCTGTACTCTGGGTTGGGGAGGCCAGTGTGGGGCTGTGGTCTCTTGCTCCTTCTGGGGGGAACTTTCATGGCTGAGGTATCCCTCCCAGTTCTCAACTGCCACGCAGAGGTTTGGGGCCTGTTTCCTGTCTCTACCCATCGTACCAGTCTTGACGTGGCTTCTTCTTTATATCTTTAGTTATAGAACTTCTGTTCAGCCAGACTTCAGATGGTTCTCCAGGTTGATTGTTCTATAATTTAGTTGTAATTTTAATATGTTTACAGAAGGAAGCAGGCACAGTGTTTATTCTGCCATCTTGGATCTCTCCTCCTCTTCTTATTTTTATTATTATTTTGAATTGTGTTAAAGCTAGATATAGGAACAGCTTGGTCAACAGTAAACTGGGTTACTGAAGTGAAGTTACATAAAGCTGATTCTTGAGCTGTCTAAAAATAGACAGTACTTTCGTGAATTTCTTGGGTTAAGTGTTAATCCGCCTGGAGGTAGGGAGATAGGCAGATTGACCTCAGAAGGCCTCCTCCAGCCGAGGGTTCCTGTTTCTGCACTTAGTATTTAGACCAATTGCAAACTTAGATGAGCTAGAAGCACCAGGTAACCAAAGAGATAAAGGACACATAACCAGGTAGAAGGAGTGAAATTCTGTGATATTTGTGTGTGTGTAAAAGTGACGCCATTTCTCTCTCCACATCCTGCAACATCAATTTATGTGAGACCATTTCCCTTCTTCCCCCAATACACATTTCAATTAGAAGAAGATTCTGCAGCATGGAGCAGTAATCTTGTGAGATTAGTAGGAGAAGGTCCTTGAGGAGCCAGGCTGCAAACTGTTTTATTGATAAACCGTCACCTCCAATAAAGTCCAAAGACTATGGATATGTGAAGGGATGTTTTGTGGGCAAGGCCTACTGACCTTGTCTAAAACAAAGGCCATAGGCCTCCTTATTCTTTCCAGACTTTTAACTATTCATCATGATCATCTATAAACCAAAAGATGTGGCCAGTGCAATTATAGTGCATAAACTCAAATGTTCAGAAACATCCATTTATTCATTGTTTTTTGCTTGTTTGTTTTTACCGAAAATCATTCTGACTCCAAGTTTCCCTACCATCAGCTGGTAAGAAAAGTGACATTAAACATTATTGAGTTTGGCTTGCCCAGAGTTGTGCAACAACCCTAAAAACTCCTTAGTGTCATGGCATTGGGCACATCCGTTGACAATTGGTTATTGGTCATTAATTAATAGTACCAATGAGATGCACATTGTACCCATCTTCTTGGTCTCTTTGAACATAATTGTGCTTCTTTGGTGCTCTGCTTGAGAAAAAGGCAATTATGGAAAATCTAAAAGTCCCTGGGACTGGGGTCCAACATTCTTATAAACACCATAAAACCATCTCCTTTCAGTTCTTGCCAACTCTCTGAGATATTGATACCAAGGCCTAAAGGGACCCATTTTCTCTGGCTTATTTTTTTCTTATTTCCCCCATCTCCAGTGTCTTTTTAGCTTTAGGAAAATCTCTTTATCGTTCTCCTTCCTGCCCATGACGGCACTTACTAGCCTTCTTAGGCAGGAAGGAGAAAGATAAGAACTTTGTTTTGAAGTTCTTATAAAAGATAGGAAAATAAATTTTAATTTTAAGTAGCTTCTGTTTTCCACTCTGTAAATATTTGTGACCAAGGGCCTGCCTGCTAGCTTGCAATGAAGGAATGGAAAGAGAGAAGAACATCTCTCAGTAAATTATTCTCACACAAAAACATCATAAGTGCAAGGAAAAGAGAAGAGAGAGAAAGAACATTTGCATCAATCAAGTTTAAAAGGACTAGAAGATTGTAGGAAGAGTTCGTCTTAATAGTTCATATTTCCCGTCCTGTCTATTTTCAACTATATTATCTATCCATATCTGATCTACTTTCCATTCTTGCCTTTAAAAGTTGTAGGACAGGGAAAACATAATGTAGGTTTTTATTGAAGTAAATCATCCCAAAATATCTATTTGTAGTAGAATGAAAATCTCTTCTATGCTGGAAAGAAGCATGTTTCCAGACAGCCTTCTTCAGTTGGGCCCTTTCTCTAATGTTCTGTACCAACTTGTTGGGGTAGACCAAGATGGTTTTGCTGTTGAGATAGAACAACCCGGTGGCTGGGTACCCATCTGTTAGCAACAGAAGCATCTGTGGAAGGCGTGGTGGTGGCCGGGATTCTCAGCTTGAGGACCTCTGTACTTGGGAAAAGAAGCTGCCACTAAACAGGTAAATGCAAAAAAAGGAAGTGCAACTGTCAACACTGAGGTCTGCAGCTCTATCACCTGGGATGACTTAGAAACTGGGGGGCTGGGCCATGGAATTTTCCAGACTGCCTTTCTCAAAGGGATGAGAGTAAGAGATTGCAAGATTGCCTACTGCTTATTGAGGGGTAGCCAAGGTTGAATCAAGCTGAGAAACGAGTGCAGGTCTGGATGGAGTTTTGTTCTGAGGTGGGGTTAATATAGTCCAGACTCTCCAAGATCAAGACCATCAACCTGAGTGACAATCAACCAAACTGTTAAAAATGTAAGGATGCTAGCTTTAAGATCTTGGGTTTCAGGAAAAGACTCTGAAGAGTATAACATACTTCTCTAAAAGAAATTGAAACTATCTAGACCTAGGAGTGGCAACTTTTTCTATAAAGGACTAGATAGTAAATATTTTAGGATTTGTAGTCCACATATATAAGCGGCAGTTCCTCTCTTGCATATTATCTGTATTTTGTTTTGTTGTTTACAACACTTTAAAAATGTGAAAACCATTCTTTCAGAGATTTATAAAAACAGACCCTGGACTGGATTTGACCCTAAAGCCATAATTTGCCAGCCCCTAATCTAGAGCATTTCAAACCCAAACTGTATGTGGCCTTAAGAAACACATTGTTAGGATGCACTGATGAGTGAGAGTGGGAGGAGATCTTGAAATACTCTGAAAGGCCACACATCGGGCATGTGGAGCAAAACCACAGTGTGCAAGGTTGTTTTATATGCATAGATCATCACGATTTTCGCAGTGTCAAAAGCAGCACAATTGCCTCAAACTGAAGAGATAGCACCAGGCCCATTGTTCAAAGGAAGATTGGTTTTTGCAAAAGGCATATGACATCTGGGTGGCTAGAGGTCTCTTATCCATAGTGTACCCTAGTTAATTCCAATTCATGCCTTTTCTTTAAAAATTCTCATGAGAGGTTTTTGTCAGCATTTTGTTAAGCAGATAAACCTGAGTCTGGGGGGACCCTAGTTTCTTACTACAAAATGAGCACCCTCACAGAGGCAATGCATCGTTTTATTTATCTGGAATTGGTCCATTTCCCTCCCCTTTGTCACCCAAATAACATCTATTCTCATGTCCTGTTAAAGACCCAATGGGATACCATCTTTTCTTTTTCTCCTCTGGACAATTTAATTAATTGTTTACATTTATTGGAAGATTACTCGTTTCCTTCTGGGATCTTTTCTTGTCTGTAAAATTCAAACCAAACCAGCTACAGAATTTGTGGGGCCCAGTGCAAAATGAGGATGTGGGTCTCTTTATTCAGATACTATTAAGAATTTCAAGACAGCATCATCATTACCATGCCTGGCACCAATCTGAGCCCTGGGTCAGGTGCCATGTCCGTGCAGCCAGCCCTGAACTGAAGTAATGCTACATGCCTGCTCTCTTAAGATTCAAATGGGGAGATGTATGTGAAAATCCTTAGTAAAGCACAATGTGAAAAACTAATTTACCAGGCTTTGTTACATCTCTTAATAAATGATTTGTTGTTATAAGCTCTGTTTTTGTTGTTGTTGTTTGTGTGCTTGTTGTTGTTGTTTTGTTTTGTTTTACTGTTTTCAATTGTTTTGTAGATAAATTAAATATCAGGAAATTGGCCTTTCATTTCTTCTATAATCCTCTCTGCTCAGGGCTCATGTCTAGTATGGTGTTGGTCATCTAACAAGGCTCAAGAGATGGGCTAACCCAATCTAAATGATAAGATAAAAAATTCTTCTGTGATGTCTTTGGATTCAAGGGACATAGAAATGCACTCAACCTTTTATATTTGCTTTGAGTATAAAACATTTATAAGCTTCTCTAGAATTCAATGAATATGCACACCTCTATCTTTTATTTGTTTAAAATTTTAAAGCATGTGCTAATACTAAACCAAAAGTTCTTTTTTGTGGTTAGAGGGAATTCTTGTAGTTCAATTATTGTGCTATTGAAATGAAATAAAACTAAACAACTAATTGAATTACTAGTGACCTCAAAGAAGATATTCAGTGTGAATTCCTGTGGAAGTGATTCAGACCCAAACACCACAGGACTGTTTGAGAGGTTAAGGAACTAAATAGATCATGAAGAATTTCAGTTGATTTTCTTAAATTAAATTTATTGGGAGTGACAATGGTTCGTAAAACTATTAGGTTTCAAGTGTACGTTTCTGAATACATCATCTATATATCACAGTGTGTGCTCACCACCCAGAGGCAGTTCTCCTTTTGTCACCATATATATGTGTGCAAGTAAGAATGTAGTTAGTATCAAAGGTCTATGTGTGTAGGAGAAAACTGCTTTTTCTCTCTTATATTTTTAGGCAGAACTGCTGAAACACAATAACCACTCTATGTCTAATGTGCTGCTAAATGAAAATGAGCTATAAATATAGACTTGGAATTCCTTTTCAATAATCCTATTGGCTTTCCTGATTCTGTTATATTATTAGTATTATTAGTATTGTTATTGAATATTGGGTGAGCAGTCTACATAGGATTTTTAGGACACTGCAGAATACTTGGAGTTAATATTAAAAGTAAGTATTGATAATAATATCTACATTGTTAATGCTTTGAAGAAATAGGAAGCAGTAACCCTGTGTGCTTATGAGAGCCTCTGGATTTATATCTATTTAGAATATTCAGATTGTTAAATTAATAAAACTTTGTAAGACTGATTTTTTTTTACGTATGCATATTCCTCTTATGCAAAGATTGATACAGGTACCTTTATTTCTGCCTTACACTGTAGAAAATCCCTTAATTCAAAAATAAATATAAAAACCAGACTTCACCCAAAAGTTCTTATCATCTTGCTCCCTAGAACTCAAAGGGGATGTAAAAGTAGTGAAAGGGGTTTCCTCCCAATCCATCTATTGAGCATTTTCAGCTGGTGGAACTGCATGGTGCCTTTCTTCACAGTTTAAAATGTCATTGGAGAGACAAACAGGCCTAATAAAAGTTAAGTGACTTTATTTTAAAGAGTGGAGAAACTGAAATGGTAAATAAGTGAGCAGTCATATTTGTCAGAAGTCTGAAAAAGCAGACATTTTATAATTTATCTTAAGGGATAGAAAAGTGGCTGTTTGCACTATTGGATACAAATTAATTTCTTTTCAACTAAGGTTTTTTTTTGTATTTCACTCTTAGATATTCATATATTACTTTCTAGACATATGGGTAATTTCTTTTTTTATTTTCATGTGTCCCTTATTCTAAACTTCCTTTGTATATTGTCTATATTATTATTATTATTATCCATGATAGATATTAAGTTTGTAGGAAATAAGAACAGTATTTGTTGAATTTACTTTCTGTAAAATCTAGCCTTGGGACTTCTGAGCTCCTGATACATTATTTCTTCTTTTTTTAAATAAACATTTAATTTATGATTTTATTCATTGATATTAACCATGTAGAACTGTTAAAAGTAATTCAAACTAACTTTCAAAATCACCTGTGGTTCATAACTCAGCTTTTGAAATCGTGCTTATTTTGTACTATGTAAGTACAAATTACATATACACAGAACAGAATCAGAGAATATCTGGAAAGAACTTTTCAGTTTAGTATTGTCAAATGACAAAACTAAAACAATTCAGCACTTTATTCCGGGAAAATAATCCATGGATTGGGGATTACAGCGCCTCACAAGCGATGGAGAACTCTTCTTGTGGGATTTTGGGCACAAATGAGATTTATGGAGCGCAATAGAAGCAGCAACGTGGAAATAGGTGCTGATGGGCTGGGAATGCATACCTGACCTTATTTAGAAAACTCAAGGAACGGGAGGTAAGACTTGAGCTGTAGCTGGCTTGGCATTTGGGGTTGGGCTGAAGGGATGTACTGCGTGCGAGTGAACATTTAAAGGAACACCCGAGTTTGATATGCTGACATGACACGAGAGAGCAGCTCCATCTTGGGCCTAGGTATTTATTTCCACAGGACCCTCAAATTGATATTAACGTATTCAAAGTACATTTTGGAAGACGCACTGGCCGGGTTAGAGTAGATGCTCTGGAGCTGTACAAGCTCCTGACGCCGGTCTGTGTCTTCAGGGAGCTCACAATCCCGTCAATGAGACCGACACTTAACCAATTAACTGTAACACTCAGGTAAGCCCACGTGGGGATGAAGAATGCACTTGGGAGGCTCAGGAGCAGGGCTGATTAATTCTTCATGGAGAGGTCAGGAAAATCATTACATAGAAGGTAATATTCGAAATAGGTTTGGAGGAAGGAATGAAATTTCACCTAGCAAAGGTTAATGGTATTCCAGTCAGAGAGAACCATGGGAGCACAGGCAAAGAGACCTAAAACTATGTGATTTTTTTTTTCATGTTAAGTCTGGAAGTTTCTTTTATTGGTTCTCTGAGCTTTTTGGGCCTGTGAGGAAAGGTTTTAAGAAAATGATAGCTGGCTTGGGTCGGAGAGGAAGTATACACCTGTCTTCTCCCTTCCCTCCACTACCCACTGGGAAGCTCCCATCCTACTTATTGGGGTGGCGAGGGGGCAGGGGGTACACTTTTAACTGTTAGTCGAGCTACCTTGAACTCTGAGGGGTTAGGATATGTGAAAGCAAACTGTAATAACCAGGTACTCTCTCCCAGAAATCCAGCCCTTAAGCATAAGTGACACAAAAAATGAAGCAGGGATGAAATTATTCATTGAGCTGGTTGTGACCTCAGAGAGAACATCTGTTTGGTTCTGACTCCTAGAAGGCCAGAGCAGTCAAGTTTATACCCTTTTGGAAACTTGTTTCACATTTTCCTAACAATAAATTATTTGTTTGCTGGAGTTAGCTAGAGTTACTTTTTGTTGTTTGCAATTCTGATGTAGTAAGAAATGAGATAACTTCTTCCGGCAAGATTAAGGTGAAGGCTTGAAGAAAAGTCACAGCCAACCAATGTGATAGCAGCTGCTTGCGGGAGTCTTGTCTTTTTAATTTTTCATTTGTCTATCCTAAAGCCCATTTAGTGCCTCAGAATCAGACCTATGAAATCATAGGTGGGGTTCAGATGGGCATCAGATATTTCTATCAAATAGCTCAACTGGAGACTCACTGAATGTTGACTATTAAAAAAACAAAAACCTGTAAATTTTGTTGCATTTTAATATAACTCACTGAAATGATTTCAAAATAAAGCTAGAGATTATGGATTAAATGTGTAACTTCTCTAAAATTTCCGCACTTACTGGCTTTCATTCTCCTCGGACTCTTTTAGACAGACTAAATAAGTCTTTCATATTTGTTAATTTGTCTTAAATCAATTTTTGATTGAGTCATTAGTTATTAAGGTCACTGCAATTTGCCCCTCCTGTTGGGATTCCAATTGGGAACAAAAATCTCTATTCTACGTTTGCTATAAATTGTTTGAGCATTTGGTTTTTGAATAAATGTATGTAAACAAGGAGCATGAACTATTAAACAAGTACAAATAAGAATCCAAGAAACTCTAGCTATTTGAAAATAACCTGCTAATTTGTATGTATTGCAAGTTTAGAGAATAATTTAGTTTAAAATGGTAGTTTTTGTTTCTGAACAAAATTCACTGAAAGGGTATTTCTTTGCTGATCCATTGTGTTCCTTCTGTAGTTACTTTTTTTCACTTAAAAGAGACTGAATTGTTTTATCACATAGATTGAAATAGATTTAGGGGGAGACTTTTTATTTATTGCATAACGTGATAAATTAATATTTTGTTGAATGCCCACTTGGTATGAAATGATTTTGCAGATGTAAAAATTAACAAGACACGATATTGTCCTCAGGCAGCAGATATACTATAGTAGGGAAAAAATATAACTATTTATAACACATGAAAATGTGATATCTCTTAAAACAGTAGAGAGTCAGAAAATGCTATACAGTAGTGAGTCAGAAAAGGCTAACGAGTTTTACAGTTTTGGATTGAGGTCATCAGAAATGGCTTCTTGAAAGGAATTGCTTTTAAAATGGTCCTTAAAGGATGGGTTTGTTTCCCACCATCAGAGAAAGGAGAATAGGTGATCTAGAAGGAGCACACAAAACATGCCATCTTTTCATAGTTATAACCTCCCAGATGGCACTAGTGTAAAGTAGAAATTGAGACATTTAAAGGGTACTTCAGGTTAGCTTCATTTGCCATTTGCCCTAGCATGGGTAAGGGAATAGATTGCAGTGTCACAACATCACTGTAATCACCTCCTTTCTTCTTCGCCAATTCTACGCCCCAAAGTCCATGCACATTGGATTTGGCTTATACCGTGTTTCCCCGAAAATAAGACCTAGCCGGACAATCAGGTCTAATACATCTTTTGGAGCAAAAATTAATATAAGACCCAGTATTATATGATATTGTATTATATTGTATTATATTATATTATACCTGGTATTATATTATATTATATTATATTATATTATATTATATTATATTATATTATATTATACTATATTATATTATAAGACCTGGTCTTATATTGTAGTAAAATAAGACCAAGTCTTATATTAATGTTTGATCCAAAATATGCATTAGAGCTGATTGTCTGGCTAGGTCTTATTTTCAGGGAAACAGGGTAAGAATGAGCAGATATTTCCTATCCTTGCCACATACTAAACTCTAACAACTTGAAGTCAGAAAACTGAGGATACTGTTTAGGGAAAAAGAAAATAAACCACTTGTACTAGAGCATACAGAGTATTTAAAAAAATAAAGGAAAGCAGATTTTTTTCTTTCTTTCTTTTATTGGATGAGGTCACTATTGAGCCTGGAATGCCAAATGAGTTTGACACGTCCCTGGAATTTTGGGGGCAGATTCATATTAAGGTTTGTGATTCATGAAGACTCATTTATTACGAAAATGTAGGTTGTGTTAGAGGGGAGCAATAATGGAGGTGGTTAATATTTGATGTTTCCATTTAGAGAATAGCAAAACATTAAGCATCCAGGTTCAATAATATAGACTTAATTTTGTGTAGTATATCACAGTTTATGATGTATTTTCCCATGCATTTTCTATTTTGTCCTCACAATATTGTAAGTTGGTATGTGGGAGAGATAGCTTGCTTTTCTCTAAAATAAAAGTAATACTGAGACTTGAAAATAAAAAGGATTGAATTAATCCCTCAGCTAGTTAATAATGGAGACAGTTGTTAAATTGCCAATCTAGATCCATTTCTACTACTCTCTGCTTTTATGTCATGCGAAGATTATTTGTAATATGTTCATGATAATTACTGTTTCCCCCACTTCCTTTGTCCTGAATAAAAGCGATTTCTGTAGGTGTTTATTTAAAATTATAGAATAGGTAATATATGCACATTGTACGCTATGCAAAATATATAAAAACATGTACAGTGAAATCTAAGTCTCTCTTCTTCTTTTGTCTCAATTCACTCAGTTCCCCTCTTACAAAAATAAGTTGCTAGTATCTTTTATATTTTTCCAGAAATAGTCTGTATACTTACAAGCATATTTACACGCCTTTATATGTATTTTTCTACACACCCAAGCATCTTGCTTGTTTTCAATTAACATATTTGGAGGGTATTCCATAATATACATCCCTTTAAATGGCTGAATAATTCACTATTGTATACATATACTATGATTTATGTAACCGATCCCCTGTGACCACATTTAGGGTTTTTTCTGGCCTTTTGCTAACATAATTTATGATGTAATGAATATTCACATGTCATTTTCGCAATTGAACTAGTCTATGTGCAAGTCAAAATTATTTTTAAAATGCAAGTTCTGTAGACCCCTTTAGTTAATCATTTTCAGCTAAGTGACTAAGGGGATAATTTTTATGTTGTGTTTTAGTAAGCAATAAACATATAGCCAGTGGAATATTTTTAGCTTAAAATTGCAATTTTTAAAAATCTTCTATATGCAACCGATAAGTTCTGTGTTCAGTTTGTACAGTAAGACTGGTGTGGTTATCACATAGTTATTTCAGTCATCTTAGCTTCTTTTTACAAAGGATTGGAAGTATTATTTCACATTTTTCAAACTTCAAAGTATAAATAAATCATCTAGAGGTATTGTTAAAATGCAGGTTCTGTGTCAATAGATGTGATATGGGGCCTGAGAATCCATATTTCCCATAAGTAGTAAGTGTGGCCAACATTGCTGACCTACAAGGCACCAAACAGAAAGGATCTAAGGATAAACTGAGTTAGGGGATGACAGGAAGGGTAAGGGGGGCCACTGATATACCAGAAACAAAAATAATTTTAGATTTAGCGTTCCCACTCATTTGAACTATTGCTTCTCCAATTAGCCACTGAAGTCTCAGTTTACCCATTTGTTCAATCAGTATAAAAATTCCAGTTTGCTCAACATACGTAAGTTGAATGGAGAAAATGGAGAATACATGCACATTCAATTTTTTTGTCACACTTTGGAGAGTTAAACAAATGTGTAGAGACAATAATACTGATTTTGTACAGCACCTTGCTTCTGGGAAGAGATTATGTGAACAGTAAATCTTAACCTGCTTTAATTAATATGAAAAAAATGTAACAACATACAAGTGTGCACATGAGAGCTCAACTGTGCAGATATGCTTGCATAAAAAAAACTGGAAGAAAATAATAATTATTAGCAGTTGTCTCTGGAAGAAAGGATTAAGGTTTTCTTTTTATTTTTTTTATGATATTCTTTACAGTTTTATGAATTTTATAAATGAGTGTATATCACTTTTATGATAAGAAAAAGTAATTAAAAGTTAAATGTCCTCTAAAATGTGGTCATTCTTCTCTGCATAGATTTGGGATATATTGTAGACTTGCACTGTTATAATAGAAAGCAATAATAATGAGCTAATATTTATTAAATTTCTACCATATACCAAACATTGAGCCCAGGACTTTACAAATGTGAGCTTTTCAGCATAGCCCTGTAAGTTACCCCATAATAGCATCCCTACATACCCGGGAAAAGTCTTTTTAATTTACAAGTTAAGTTCTCATTTCTTCCCTGTGTGATACTCCAATAATCTCCCACATATTCATAGTCTACAAGGTATGGTAGAAGCCAACTTCTGCCTGTCTCCTACCATATCCTTCCCTGCTAGCTCTGGTCCAGCTAGCTACAATGGCCTCCTTCTAATTCTAAAATCCCATCACCTTCATTCTTACCTTGAAGCCTTTGAACCAGTTACTAAATCTGCCAAATTAGTCTATCTCCCTGACATGTACAGTTTAGTTCCCTATTCAATTGGGGTCCTCTCAAAAATAGACTTTGATGGAGTTCAGAACACGATACCCCAAAATATGGTACTTGGGCATATTGGATATTTGAAACTGGAGGATTTGAGAAACAGCAGTTGCATAAGGACTCTCTGACCTCCACCTTCTCCAGTGAAGCAGGAGGTCAATAGAACCTCATGTGAGAGGAGACCTTCCTATAACTAGAAGTAAGGACTATCCTTATTTCCAAAGATGAAATGATGCTGCCGGGAAGAAAAATAATTTTTCTAAATCCTTCTAACTAGACTAATAATCAAAACAGCATAAGACATATATTTGATCCTTTTCACCCCCATAAACTTTAAAAAAAATGACGTAAAGCAGATTAACAGGAAAAAATCAAGTTTTAGTACCTGTGCACAGGGAATTCACACAAGCATGAAAATTCTAAAGACGGTAAGGCCACATGAGGTATGTATGTCATTCTGGAGTAAGGAGCGGGAAGTAGGCAATTTACTTGGAAGTAAGGTGATTTACAGGGAGATGAAACGAGTTAAGGTTTAGTAAACACATGTTTGTTGGGTTGTATTGAAACAATGGAACACCGGGAGTACGCTGATCAAATGGGCCTTTCTAGGTTCTTCCCTGTCTATCCCACGCTAGTTCAGATTAAACTGCAGTTACCTGGATCTATGACTATATCTCTTTTCCTGGAGCAGGTCCTCAATCTTAAATTCCTTTATGCAGTTAGGGGGAAGGTTAAAGGTTTTTCCTGAGTCTTTTGGGTCTTAAAAGTAACCAGCTTAAAGTAATCACTATCCTAAAGAGGCATATTTTGGAGTAGTAAATTCTGTTTCCACTCAATGCCAAGAGGAATCTGAGCCTTGCTACATCTCCCTAGTTTACTACCCTTAACTCATACCCTTTGTCCTATCACATGTTTTCATGACTTTCTACTCTTCATCAAACCTAGTATAAAAAGGCTCAGGTTTAATGATTTCTTGAGGTACTCATTTCCTTTTGAAGGCTCCTGTGCCACCCAAAACTTATATTAAATACATTTGCATGCATTTCTCTTATTAATTTGTCTCTTTTCAGTCCAATTCACAGGCCCTCAGCCAGAGAACCTAGGGGGATAGTATGAAAAATAATCTTTTTCTCCCACAAGCCTAACTTTTTAAGATAGCATCCTACCCTCCTTACTGTTCTTAATTTTTCTTATAGGAGTTAGAACCATTTAAAATTAAGTTATTTATCTATTTACCTTTTTGACATCTTTATTGTTTACTCGGATGCGAGCTTCTAGAAGGCAGGGACTTCATCTGCCTAGCTCCTGGCCTGATACATAGGACGCGGTACATTTGCTGGACTCAGAGCCCATACTGGTCCTTTCTTATCATGGATTCCAATCAGTTCAGGAGCCAGGCTTGTATGTATGAATGTGCATTTCCAACAGTCCGTGGGGGAGTTCAAAGGTTTACAATGGGAGCATGTTCCTCGGGACAAAGAAAGTGGATGACAGAGAAGGGGAGTTTATTTGATCATCCCGGATGTTGTATCACAGTGTCAGTGGGGTATAGAGAAAGAAAGACATTGTGAAAAGAGTACACAGTGTGAACACTTGTTACATCTCCTTGCATTCACTTTGTCATGCTGGTGTCAGGAATAGATGATTTCTGCATACTTCTACGGATAAAAACAAACTTTAAAAATTGTTTATTGTTAACATTTGAAATACTTTCAGGTGGAATAAGTAAGTCCAGTTGACTTTATATTTGGAATGTTCTCCTCTCGCCCTTTTACTTGAAACAAAAGTGTATAGCTGAATATAAAAATTCTACTTTGATTATTTTTAGAAAGAGTTGAAAATACACTTTGTTTTGAAAAAGCTATCATAATTCTGACTCTTGTGTTCAAGGAAACACATCGCTTATTGGCTTTTCTGGGACTTCTGGGATGATCTAGAATGGGAATAATTCCTTCTAAACCTTATGGAGTATAGACTCAGGATAGTGTTAAAATTTTAATGTCAAAAGAGATTTTCAGATGTATTTAGATGATTCTATTCTTTATAGGTCTTGAAGGGATTTGACCAAGGAAAGATTTCTGTACCTATGTTTAAGTCCCTGCTTTGGAGTAGAATATTGAGGAAGAAAACTTTAAGGAAAAGAAAGAGAGAAAAAATTATTGCTATAGAGCTATAGCCCCGAAACTCATGGAGCTCCCAACAAAAGGCTTCAAGCAGTAGGAGGTGCTTTTGCATTCCTTTTAGCATCTTCTGCAGTGAGAATCACTTTGAATTTTATTCAAGAATAAATTTCAGCTGGGGTTTTATTATATTTACTTAGCAGCATAAGGGAGATGAAAAGTCCTAACTTATTAATTTAACACGAGGAGCTAGACCAGCTATGCAAAGCAGACCAGACAGTGAACTCCACATTTCAGGACCGAATGATAAATATTTTTAGTATCTATCACACTGTCAAAGATTCCTTTGGTTTATTAAATTGCCTGAACCATTATGGATTACTTTTATAATGATGGGATGAATCTTCTAGACATTTCTTAAAGTATTCACAATCCATAAGGCACAATAAACCTCTTATTTATCTTCCCACAAATCCTTCATTAATTTAATAGAACTTTCTTATAGTCGTTTAAACATTTTATAAGACATTGGTGGTTGTAATAGCCTTGAGGATAAGTCATTTGTGTGAGCCCACTTCAATTTGCTGCTGGTACAGTTTCTATTGAAGGGTATACAAATTGGAATTCAAGATAATCAACTCCTAACCTAGTCAGCAAAATAAAGTTTTAAACCTTAATGAAAGTTGTAGATAGACTCAATCTTTACAGCTCCTTTCAAAACAAAGCTTTTAAAGGATATGTTTACTATAAGTGTCAACAGAGATAATAATCTTGCCTCCTTTTTAGTGTTTCACATCATTAAGTGAAATAGAGTAAATATGTCAGTTGGGATTGTTTTCAGTAGCAAGCAATAGAAAACCAGATTACTGGGTCATATGATAATTCTATTCTTAATTTTTTGAGGCACCTCCATTCTGTTTTCCATAGTGGCTGAACCAATTTACATTCTCATCTGCAGTGTATGAGGGTTCATTTTCCTCCACAGTGTCTCCAAGACTTGTTATTGATTGTTTTGTTAATAATAGCCATTCTAATAGAGGGTATGTGGGGAGGGGCCTGGTAGAAGAGGGTAAAGGGGGGCAAATATATGTTGCTGGAAGGAGCGCTGACTCTGGGCGGTGAGCATGCAACGCAATATGTAGATGATGTGTTATAGAAATGTACTCTTGGGACTTACATAATTTTATCAACCAATGTCCCCCAAAAAAAAATTTTAAAAAAGAAAAAGAAGAAAACCAGATTAATGGTGGATAACATACATAAGGACTTACTTTCCTCATATAACAAGAAATCCAGCCGGCTAACTGCTATCGATTCAGTGGTGCCATTAGGGACTCAGCGCTTATATCTGTCTCCTTTGCCATCTGAAGCACTGTGGTTTTTGACTTCACATTCTCAAGATGGCTGTTTCACCTCCAATAGTGTCTGTGTTTCAGACAGAAAGAATGACAAAAAGTAAAGGTCGAAAGCAGTGATGCCAGCTCTGTCTGTTCTGTTCTAAAGCTTTGCTAAATATTCCACTAATTGATATCCACTAGCTTTGTATAGCAAAACGTATGTCACTTAGCCATCTCTTGCTACACGTTAGCTTTCCTGTCTCTATGCTGGAGGAATCAAAGGGAGAAGGAGGTTGCAAACAGCTTTCAGATGTCACACTAGCCTACAGTCTGACACACTTTCCACTAAAGTGTCAGATGCCTATTATGACACGCACATTGACAACAACAATGTTTGTAATTCTACTGTGTGATTGCCACCAGAATGATCCTGATTACGATCCCATATCACATAAAATATAATAATTATTTTAAGTGAAAAAATTAGATAAGCAATAACAGTGTAATAATACATATTGAATACTTACTGGCAATAGTCATTTTTCTCCGCATTTTATTTGCATTAACCGAATAAATCCTCACAACAACCCTATGAGGTAGGCAATGTAATTGCAGTACCTCCATTTTATGAATAAATGGGCTGAGGCTTGAGAGGATGTGGCAGTGGCAGAGCTAGGTTTTGCATCAGGGCAGTCTGGATCTCGAGTTCCTGCTCTTAACCATTACACTAAATCGTGTATACAAGACTGCTTCCCGTGACTTAAAAATTCATAGAACTTTGGGTCTAAGGTGAGAAATAATGTCACTCGAAACTTATTTTATCAATGGAAAAACTGAGGCCTTCAGAAGGAACTGTGGTAGCCAAGGTCAGCCAGATTTTTTTATTAAAAATAGTTTGAGTATGGAAGTGAGACCCCTTACATATAGTTCACTGTCCTTTTTTCTACAGTGTGCAAAACTTCTCAGTTAATTCCCAGGTCTCTGTGAAAAGAATAGTCACACCCATTAGCAGAATGAGTAATTATTATTTAATGTACACTTACAACCTAAAAAAACTATTTCTATCAAGTTGTTATTATAAGATTATTTCATCAAGTACCTAATTAGAAGACTTGGTAGTTAAATCAGGTTGCCTCATTCTTAGTGGTGCCTAGTGTGATCATATAAGTTACAGCGGTGCCAACAGATTTTTCTGTTCCAAAGCTGTATTTTTCTCTTTGTAATGAATACGTACAAAGGAAGGAGGTGGGTGATTTCTTTGGTACTGGGCTAATTGTTGGTTCTGCAACAACCTTTCATCTAGTATTTTCAGCATCTGTCGGTTGTCCTTTCCTCAATCAATGATTCCTTGGGCATTGTATAATGGTTATTTTCTAATTCTATATTTTCTTCTACAGTTATTGACTGTAATTTCTGGTTATAAAGAATCACTTTTATTCATCAATTTGGGATTAAACACAGTTTCTCCTAAAAGGAAAACAAAACAAAACACAGGTTGAATGCTTATTTCTCTTTGATTAGAAATTTCAAAGTAAAAATTTGAGGCAATAAACACTTCCAATGAGATTTAAGGTTTTGTTTGTTTGGTTTTTGGTATTTGCTTTTTCTGTCTCCCTCTGTCTTTTCTTTTTTTCCTAAGAGTATTATTGTGGACTCATGAGATTGTATTTATTCAGTGTGTTATAATTAATTAAGCTTCCAGGGACTATAAGAAACAATGAACACATACAATGAAATAATTCCAGATACAGAATGGTCTTTGAAATAACTGTCTTGATTATTAGTTCTTTGAAATAAATATGCAGAAAGTCAATATAATGAAAAAAAAAGAAAGAAATGGAAAGCTGTCATAAGATAATAAAGACCAAAGGATCATAAGGAAATCCAATGAGTTAGTTTGAGAGTTGTAGTAATTCAAATGAGTCAAATTTGAATATGGACTGCATATTAGATATTAGGAAAAGTTATTGCTAATCATTTTTTTGATGTGATAGTGGTATTTTGGTTATGTAGGAGAATGTTTTTATTTTAAAAGAAGCATCCTGAAGCATTTAGGAATGAAGGATAACAATGTCTGCAGTTTATGAAGAATTAATTATATAAGAGAAAAGTTTGTAAACACACACACAGTCATACTATTTAGACAAAGCAAATATGCAAAATGTTAAGTGTTGTATTTATTTGTAGAGTGTACAGGTGATCATTATTTTACTAATTCAACTTTTTTGCAAAAGAAAATTAAAAAAAAAAATTTAGAAAAGAATGGCTATGGCTGCTTTGGAAATGTAGGATACTTACTTAATCTGCAGTCTTGAGCAGTGTTTTCTGCAATATTTGTTTTGCCTAGAAAATGGGATTGGCTCAACATTTAGACAGAAAGGTCTGGGTCCCCTTTTTTACTTTAAATAGGACCGTTACATTCAATCTGAATTTTGGGAGTCTGTTTATAATTTTATTTTAACACAAGATTCACATTGAAACAATTATAACACCCTAGCAAGGAAGCCTTAAAATTAATAACAAATTTCTTGATGAAGTTTGTCCTAGAGCAACCAAGGTTTTGCAAAATTTGGCAATCCCATTAAAACCAATGTTTTTTATACTCGATTAAAAGTCTATAACAGGGTTTGGCAAAGGGCCAGATGGTAAATATTTTAACTCTTAAGGGCTATACAGTCTGTCACAACCACCCACCTCTGTCTTTTCAGTAGATGAGCAGCGGCAGAAAATAAGTAAAAGACTGAATGGGTGTGGCTGTGTTCCAATAAAGCTGTTTACAGAAAGGGTTGGAGGACCTGATTTCACCTGAAGGAATGAGTAGTGTGCAGGCTCTTGTCAATCACATCAAACATTTTTATGAATTACAAAAATAAAGGGACAGTTTTAGTTTTTTATGGGACACAGTGACCTCTCCCATCTCCAGACCTATGCACATTGTTAAAAAAAAAAGTGCAGAGCCTGCCTGTAATTAAAGAAAGAAAAACAGATTTTAGTCAGGAACTATAAAACATGGACAAGTGGGGATCTATAAGCGAGAAGTAGGGTGGGGATCAGTGGATGAAAGATTATTAAGAAGAAACACCAGGGGTAAGGGGGAGTTCTGGCTGAAGCAACAAGCCAGGGTGACCTGACAGGCCTGGAGCCTGGTGGAGGATGAGGAATTTCATCAGGTAGCAAGGTGGGGGATTCTGGCTAAACTAACTTAGCAGGATTTTTGCTGATGCTGGACTCGGGGACTTGCACTAGGATGGGTCCTAGTTGCTGAGAGGAACCAGTCTAGGGTTTGATCTAGGAGAGAATCTGCCAACATACTGCTTTCTTTCCGTGAAAATTTCATTTCTCTTCTCTCACTTAATTTTTCCCTTTTTAAAGATTTCTCCCCTTAAGCATCACATTCCCAGGAAAGATTCTTTGATTAGGCCAATTCCTGAACTACATGAATTATTTCTTATTCACACTATTTATTAATCATATATTTATATGATTAGTTGATTAATTCTTGTGATTATCGATTAATGATCGTCTCTAAGATGTAAGTCATTGAGGACAGGACAATTTCTGTTGCATTTTGTTCTTATTCTTCATTAGTTAGTTGTTTTTGTTTCTGCCTTTTTTCTCAATATTTTATTACCAATCTAGTAAGGTGCTTCACACTTAGTAGGCACTTAAGTATTTGTTGAATGGATTAACCAGTTACCTTTCAGACTTAGTTATTATAATGTAAATGTAAGAATAAGATGGATGTTGAAATGATTTGGTTAATGAATGTATTAATGTATAAACTGTATGAGAAGTTATTTTTCTTTTCTAACCCGTTGTCTTTTAAATGCCAGTAAAACCGGAGTGTAAGAAATAAGGCATAACGCATGTCAATTAGCATCTTAAAGGATTAGCTAGATGTCTTTAGGGTTGTTTTTTACTCTACTATGCAAATCTTCTGCCTTTGTGAAACTGATTTATTTGGTTTTTGGATCTCTTTTTTCGGGTTTTCTAACTGTGATTTTCTATACTCTGAAATTTTAAGTGAGTTTATCGTCTCAATTACCTTGTACTTTCTAAGTTAATCAAACTACTTTTTCATGCAACTATTTTCCAACCAGACCATAAATTAACTTCACAAAATTATGTTATTTTTGTACAATCTCTCATGTAATATATGTTATATAGTGAGCACTTAATGAAAATATTTTAAATATTTAGAGGTTTTGGGAGGGAGATCTAAATGAAAAAGAGAATTTTTAATAGCTCCTATCTCTAGATATGTGATAAATATATCTTACCAGCCTGGGCTACCTTGCAATTAAACCATAATTCAGCCAGGATGAGTTTCTGTCATTTAATTTATATAAATATCTATCTGCCAGTTTTTTTATATTTTTATTAAAATTAACTAAGATTTCATGTTGGTACTTTGGAGGGCAGATAACATCTGTGAAAATAGCATGTCTATAGTTCGTCTGCTTAAAATTTAGTGTTTACCATATGAGGGATGAGTAAAATATTTCTTCAAAATAAAATTTGTTTAGAAACAAGAAACATGAAAACGAAAGCAAAGGTCAGCCTCATTAAACTGAGCTCAGTCAAAATGAGCTAAATATTATTTTCTACGACACTCATTCTTCTTTAATGACCATAAAAAATGAAAATGTATTTCTTGGTGCATCC
Source organism: Rhinolophus sinicus (assembly GCF_036562045.2). Lineage (NCBI taxonomy): Eukaryota > Metazoa > Chordata > Mammalia > Chiroptera > Rhinolophidae > Rhinolophus > Rhinolophus sinicus. The sequence continues at coordinate 46,103,806 of NC_133759.1, read as the reverse complement.
TAATGGAGCATGAAGAAAGAAAGGCTGATAAAACTCAGAGCAGTGTATTTCCATGCCCATCCATTGAGATGAGGTGATCTGTCTCTGGCTTATGCTACTTTACTGATTGGGGGATGGGGGAAAGGTAGATGCCATTGTTGAAGTATTCTAAAAATGATTTCAACTTTATTTAATTCTGATTTCATAAGGACACTTCATTTTTGTTGAGTTGGATTCTATATCCACGGAGAAGTTAGACAGTGATTTGAGGTGATTTTATGAAGAATTCAAGCCAAAGCACTAGCTAATGAGGCAGTGTTGTCTTGAGGTAACACAACATTTTGATCCCTGTTTTTGAAAACAAATTTTAATAGGGTGTGTTTGTGTGTGTGTGTGTGTGTGTGTGTGTGTGTATGTTCACAACCATAAATCTGTATGCTATTCTGTGTCTTTAATTGTTATATATCTCTTAGATAATGGTAAGCAAAGGTTTGAAGTTAGAATTTAAAATGTCTAATTTCCGGGCACAGTAACAAAAATGGCCCAATAAGAGTTTGGTATATAAGGTGGGGGATAAAGGGAGATAAACTTGGACAGTTTGCGTTGGGCTTCATCATGAGAAGCAGAAAATACAAAAATCAAGAATTTTAGTTTATGGGGAATTGTGAATTATTAGAGATGGTTGGGCAGAACAGTGACATCATGGACTCTTTCTTGCAGCCGTGATCAATCTGAGCACATAGCACAGAAAATACGTGATGGTGGGAAAGCACTGGAGACTAGTGGAATAGCAGCTCAGCAGTTAGTGTGATGCAGCAACGGTAAGGAAGAGGGAAGATGGAACTAAGGATTCATCTTTGGAAGTCTTGGCCAATAAATGATAAGAATAAAGAAGTCCATGTGCAGATAGGGGAAAACTGATTTTTCCATAGCCATGGTAACAAGTAAACTGCCAACCAAACACATGAAACTGGGTCAATCCATCAAAGCCATCTGACACCAACACAAAATACACTTCCAAGGTCATCCTACTTTTGCCTCCACACTTCCATATCTGTAAGCAACCTGACCCAAAACAAACTCTTCCCCTAACCTCCACCACAAATCTCACTACATACTTTCCTCAAGCTAAACTAGGCTCATCTTTCCTATTTTGATACCACATGGATGAGCGCTGGCATATTTTCTACCAGTATTCTTTCCTTCTAGAATGCCCTCCACCTAGTTTCCACATAGTTAAATCCAGTCTATCTTACTTACTTCTTAACTTTTTCTTGAGGCTGCTACCTCTGATTCCCTAGATCAAAACAACCTTACCTCCTAAGACATCTGACACTTGAATTAAATCAGTGGTTCCCTGAGCTTGTGATTTAGTGGACAAATGAAATTTGCTCAAAACAGTCCATTCTCACACACACATAAAAATGTGGGGACCACATAGTATTGATAATCTCTTAAAGAACATTTCTGACGAAACAATCATCTAATATTCCCATGACTTTATGAAATACATTTCATCACCAAATTATCATGGAAAACATAAAATTTGCACTATGAAAATTTTACTACATTGTTCTTATTTTTGTCATTGTGCTACAGACCAATGAGAATATCGTAGACTAGCTCTGGTCTCTGGTCTCACTCTCTCTCTCTCTCTGTCTGCCTCTCTTTTTAAACAGAAAAGCCTGTTTTTGTTTTTACTGGTGGCTCAGGTGGCACATGACAGTTCATAAAATGGCGTCAGAGATAGCGGGTAGAGGGGAAACAAAAAATAAGTTGGGGTGGGAAAGAAAAACAACCAGTGGAGGTAAGAGCGGGCTGGTTCTTTCTCAGCCTGATTTAGGGAAAGGAGCTGGTGTCTCTGAATAATAAGGTTAGATCCCCTCCTTCAACACTTGGTAGGGAAGAAAGAATAAAAGTAAAAGGCTGTTGCTTTGACCCTCCTGAGTGGTCTGAGAACCACTGATCTATAATACTCATGTATATATCTAGCTACCGTGTTTCCCCGAAAATAAGACCTAGCCAGACAATCAGTTCTAATATGTCTTTTGGAGCAAAAATTAATGTAAGACCCAGTATTATATTATATTATGTTATATTATATTATATAAGACCTGGTCTTATAGTAAAATAAGGCTGGGTATTATATTATATTATATTATATTATATTATATTATATTATATTATATTACATTAGACCCAGTCTTATTTTACTATAATATAATAAATATTAATATAAATATAATATAATAAATTAACATAAGATCTGGCCTTATTTTACTATAATATCATATCATATCATATTGTATCATATCATATCATACCAGGTCTTATATTAATTTTTGCTCCAAAAGATGGTCTTATTTTCGGGGAAACACGGTATCTATCTATCTATCTATCTATCTATCTATCTATCTATCTATCTATCTATCTATCTATCATCTGTCATCTATCTTTCTTATATCTTCTGGAAGCTTCAAGTTGTTACCTGCTTCTGAGATCCATAATTCATCTCATAGTTTTAGATCTCAAACTGAGTTGAAGCTACTTCCTTAGGACCTCCTGTTCTGGCACCTTCTCAATCCTATCTGGGGATGTTGATATGCTCATTCGTAATTTTTGAAACTGAAAGACAAAGCTAGAATGCTTGTTTTTGAACTCTCTCTGCTTCCCTCCTCTCTATAGCTCTTTCTTATCCCATGGGATAAAAATGGTATAAAAAACATTAAGGAATAAAATCATCATATTACTGAAGAAGGAAAATGCTCTGGGAGATCTTTTAAAACATTATCCCTATTAGATTATTTCAGTTTTTTTGTATCGTTAATGATTATACTTTCCCAGAATGTTTTACTTTCCTCGACTTTATTATGCATTACTGGAAGCCATGAATAATTTGTCCTTTATACTCTCCAATGTCATCATGGTACCTTATAGGAAGCAGGAACTCAGCTAATGTGTGTTGAGGTTATGATGCTAATAATGACTGTAAGGGGATGATATTTGACTTTTTGTGTCAAAAATCTGAAATGCAGTGTCAGCGGAACTATATACTGACTGAGAAAAGAAATTCCTATTTTTCTTATTTTTGCAATGGGAATAAAAACTGCTCACAAGATTTTGTATTAAAGAAATGAAATAAACATATGAAAGTTCTTCTAAGCTATAATTTGACAGTCAAAGTTACTTTATAATAAAGTAAATGAAATAAAGCAAATATTAAAGAACCACACTAATGGATCACACTCATGATTTTTAGTTAGTTGTAACAATGCTTTTCAGTTTATAAAATAATATTTTCAAAGAAAAATGATGGCTTTTATTTGTAGCCATTCCATGACGTGGTTTCCATTTACACTTGGCATTTTTTGGCAGTTTTTAAGAAGTTAAAATGGTTAACTTATTAAAATCTTTTTTAAGAAGTTAATATTTTGTGTTGCCATAGCCTGGGAAGAAAACCTAATTCCAGTGGCCAAGAGGAAATAGGTTTTGAGATAAGAGTAAAATACCAAGCTTCCTTTTATATTTGTCCATTGAAGCTTTTTAAAAACATTCCATAAGCCATTTTTCAAATGTCACTAAACTGCAACTGGTATAGAACTTAAATGGCCTTTGGAAAACTCAAAATTGTGTAGGTCTGGCTTAGTTGGGCCCAAAATAGGTTTGAAAAACATTGGATGAAAAAATAAACTTCCGTGTCAGTGCTGTGTTTGCATGAGTTTTAATAGCTTATTTTTTATTTACTCTGAAATAATATTTTCTAATCTTCCACATTGAAAATGTTATAGTTATTAGGAGTTTTAATTTTTATTATTATTTTGGTATATGCCTATGTCCTGGATTTGTTGAGATGAGTGGATATATTTGTCAGTGTTCTGAGAGACAGAACCAGTGGCTTCTATGGATATGGTATGTGTGTGTGTTCACACTGCACATTGATTGAGCAATTAACTCATTTCTAATACTACCTGTAATAGTGTCAGGTCCCACAGGTTAAGACCTCAGTCCCACAAAACTGTCCCACCCCAGCCCCGCCACAGACACACTTCAAATACCAACTGCAAATCCAGGTTGTTACCTTCTCTTCTGATTGACTAGCTGTAGTTAGAGGTTTCAGTGACCCACTTCTTGGGTTTGATTAATTTGGGTGGCTCAAAGAACTCAGAGAAACATTTTACTTACCAGATAACTGGTTTATTATAAAAAGGATGTAACTCAACAATACTGACATGGAAGAGATGCATAGGGCACAGAATGTGGGAAGCGTGTACAGAGCTTCCATGCTTTCTGAGAGTGCCACTCTCCCCAGATTTCCATGAGCTCACCAACCCGGAAGCTCTCAGAACTCTGTTCTTTTGGGTTTTTATGGATGCTTCATTACATAGACATGCCTGATTAAATCATTGAGTTGGCAGTTGCTTTAACCTTCATTCCCTCTGCCCTCCCTAGAGGTCAGAGGGTGCGTAACTGAAAATTGCAACCCTCCAATCACATGGTGGTTTCCCTTGGCAACCAACCCTCATTTTCTTGGTGCTCTCCAAAAGTCATCTCATTAACATAAACTCAGGTGTGGTTGAAAGGTGTTTGTTATGAATATGAAGACACTTTTATTGCTCTTTTCACTTAGGAAATCCTAAGGGTTTAAGGACCTCTGTTCCAAAATCTAGGACAAAGACCAAACGTACAGCAGATCCTTGAATAACATCATTTTGTTCAACATTGTTTTGTTATAATATTGATGAGAAAAATAATTTGATTCCATCCAGGACCACTGTCTGTGTGGAATCAAATGTTTTTCCCATGTCTGTGTGAGTTTTTTCCATGTACTTTGATTTCCTCCTACATCTCAAAGATGTACACATTAGGTAAATTGGCGTGTCTGCATTGTCCCAGTATGAGTGAGTGTGGGTGTGTGTGAGTGTGCCTGTGGTGGTAAATTATTATCTTATTTGCTTGTATTACTTTTTCTTAAATGTATGTACTATGGCTCACATTTATTTCAGTGTTTAATATTAGAAGTATTTTGGGTCTTTATATAAAAGTTTGGTGGTTTTTTATGTGGCCAGAGAGATGCCTAGTAATTTAACTCTTGTTTATATCACTTAGCCTAGGGTAAAATTGATTTCATTATACGTTGTTTTGCTTAACATCAAAATTTCCAAGAACCTATTGACACCGTTAAGTAAGGGCTTACTTTACATTTGTTATTATAAATCACAATATCACAATAAATGTCCTATATGCAAAGGGATTTATGATAAGGAATTGGATCATGTGATTATGGAGTCTGGCGATCCCCAAATATGCAGGGTGGGTCAATAGACTGGAGTCCTAAGAGAGCTAATGTTTTTGGTCCAGTCTAAGACTGGCAGGCTAGAGACTCGGGAGGACCAATGCTCTTTTGAATTGGAAGGCACTCTTCTGTAGAACCAGGAAAAGCCACGTTGCAGACTGATCAAATCCACAGGCAGTTTTCTGGAGAATGTTCTCCAGCTCCAGGCAAGCTGGTCCGTTTGTTCTATTCAGGACTTTAGCTGAGTGGATGAGGCCCACACCCCGATGGAGGGCAATATGCTTTCCTCCGCATCCACTGACTTAAATGTTAATCTCGTCTAAAAACACCTTCACAGAAACACTCAGAATTATATTTGACCAAATATCTGGAACCCCCGGGCCCAGCCAAGTTGACACATAAAATTAACCCTCACAGAAGGTAATACATGATTTTGCAGGTGCATGTTACATGTCTGCCAGAAAGCAATAAAACATTTTATTTTCCAACTTCACAACTCATAAAGCCAGTTACAAATGATACAAAATCATGTTTTGAATGGCAGTCTGGTGTTTGGCAGAGTAAATTCTTGTTGAAGAGAAAGTAATGACAATTTTGTCTGCATAGTATTTTACAGTTTGCAAGGCACTTTCACATAGCATTTTTGATCAATCAGTGTCATTCTTTTTTAAAGCATTGGTTACATGTCCTACTGCCAAGTTATTGACTATGTCTAACAAAAGAAGTGAAATTAAGGGTCACATAATTATGCAGTGAACCTGTTAGATAAAGTAAGCCAGTGTGAGCAATTTAGCCCAACAATCTTGTTTTTAACTGAAACTTTTTTTGCCTGGATTATGTGGACAAATACCTCAGTCTGTGCTATTTTTCAGAAGATTCTGATATCCGCATTGGAACAGCGTCTTATTCTTATTTGAATTTCCAGACTCTAGAAGCATTACTGGAACATAGTAATTAAATAAAAGTATTTTTGGTGAGACTGTATTTCCCCGAAAATAAGACCTACCCTGAAAACAAGCCCCAGTTAAGATCGTCAGCCGGCTGGTTATGACGGTGTTCCAGAGGAAGATGACATGACTGTATTTGAATAAATGTAGATTGTTGTACACAAGAAAATAAGACATCTTCTGAATATACGCCCTAATGCATCTTTTGGAGCAAAAATTAATATAAGACTTGTTCTTGTTTTCGGGGAAATACAATATAAGCCCCGGTCTTATTTTTGGGGAAACACGGTAGTGAATCAATTCATGATCAAATTAAACCCTCTTTAAATAAACTCTAAACCTAAAATAACACCAGTTCAAGGTGTATCTGAGTACTTTTTAACTTGCCATTAAATAGCTAAGTACTGGCTCTTTTTCCGGTCTCTCAATTCATTCCTTTTGAAACCTTTTCCAATTGTTTGAAATAACTACTATTAGGAGAATGACCCACAACCTCATAATGTCCAAGTAGCTTCATTGTATTCACCCTTATTCAGTGTCTCTCTGACTGACTCACTTACCCTCTCTCTTTACCTTGCTATATTAGTCCTGATTTATACCTTACGTTTTTGTGTAAATCCTTCCCAGTAGTCTCTCTGCCTCTGAGCTTTCCCACTTTCAATCCATTTAACACATTGCTTTTATGGATATCTTTCTATAAAGCATGGACATTATCATTACCCTCCTAGTCAACATATTTTACAGATAAAAAAAATAATACTACAGTATGAAGTAGGCACAAATATATAGAAATTGGGCAACAATTCTGTTACCAATATTAGCACAAGATTAAAACAAATTTGACTTGATGGTAAGTCCCTAAGCTGTTGACTTCAGAATCCTTCAGTTATATATGGCTAAGACAGAATGCATCTCACAACCTGAGCTAAGACTAATATAGAAATAAGGGATCAACTCTTCCCACACAGTGAGGGGCATAGGAATTGTGGGGCAGGAGTGAAGAATGGCATTATGTATTTGTTGTACAAGATGATACACCAATGATCTGTGGTAGTGCTGATCTACTTATTAAAGTATAATGTGAATTATACTTCAAATTTAAATATGAAAAGGAGTAATAACACCATCACCCACTTTGCCATATTGTTCTTGTAGTTTCGTGAGTTAACACATATCTTAAGTGATTTTAATTAAGTTTTTTATTGTACCACAGGTATTGTAATCAGATATTGTCCAAGGCCAAAATGAATTCAATGAAGAATTTATAATCACCAAAGTTATTATTACATCTCAATGGAATTCTTAATTTCGCTCTAGTCCGCATCTATCACTGGAACCATAAAATCATAACTTCACTTGTTTCATCAGCTACTCTTTATCCTTTTTTTGTCCTTGTGAGTTCTTTCTACTTACAGTCTTTGGTATCTGTTCTGATCACTAAGGAATTGTCAATTTTGCATAAGAATCTCTATTCCACTCCTACCCCACTGTGTTCAGCCTCAGTAACAATTCTTCATGTCAGCTGAGTGAAAAGAGATGATCACTTTGTGCCAGTGTTGCTAGGTAAGAAAAGTGAAGTTCAAGAACAACAACATTGCCTTGCCCTGAACCCCAGTGGCTTACAGAAGAGCATAGCATACCTGTTCCGTTCCATTGGAGCCATTCTTACATTAAACGTAGAAGTCAGGCGTTCTGACTTAGCTTCACTTTGTATCATTTAGAAAGTTATCCTATTTATCTTATTTGTTACAGAATATAGCATGGAATATCAACAAACGAAACACCAGATCAAGGCAGAAATAAGAATATGACATGGCAACCAAAATGGAAAAAAAAAAAAAAAAAAGTTTTCAAGAGACACTATAGTTGTCTCCTAAGTTTATTTTTGCAATTGATCATATTTATGAAAATAACAGTTTTAATGCAAGTAAGATGGTTACAATATAATGTAAAGAATTTGCTCCATATACCATTTGACAACTTTATTTCCACTACAAACTGGTGTTACGGTGCACATAAGTTATCCTGCAGCAAGATACTACTGGTGCATTACGGTACTATATGTTATTTGTTACAAGAATAGCAATAATATCGCGGAGTGTTTATTGAAATATCTAAACACAACTGGAAAAAATGACTTTCTCTGGTAGGCCAGCTATATTTTCCATACTCATCTTGACCGTTACTTCTTATTATTAGGTTTCTGGGAAGTTTACTCCCCAGCAGACAGGCTTTCAGAATTGTAATTTGGAGGAATAAAACTGGATAAGATGTCTATATTTAAATGTTGTACTGTAGAGTTCTTCTCTTCATTTCACATAGCAAATGTTCTCTTCTAGTAAAAAAGGATTATTCTGAGCTTGACTCGTTTCCTTGTCCTGATAATATTGGACACCTTAAGAGTAGTTGATACTTAAATTTCATGATATAAATAACTGCTACTTAATAATGCTGAACATTTTTGAGTTTTTGAATTTTTATTGCATCCACTTTTGTGTGGTTTCTTATTTACTTTTTATAACAACCAGATGAGCAAACAGAGGCTTAAAGAGTTACCCACAATCCCAGTGAATGATATCTGAGCCAAATATATTTAAATTCAAAGATCGTTCATTGAATCACTTCCATTCTTACTGGTTAGTTCAAATGGCTAGAACTATCCTCTGCATAGGTTTATCTATCAGAAGTTACTAAGCCTGCCATCTTGCTATGCTGAGTTCTTTGACTGCCCCTTGAAAAAGAGGACTTAAAGTTGGGACAGCCACAAGTGACATGACATGAACTATTAATCAGCAAATATAAGTATCCAGTGGCATATCTGGGTGCACAGAATAAGCCACCAAGACTTCTCCCAGTAATGGCATTCCATGTTGGTGGTCCATGCCATTACCCATCCATGTCCATAACTTGACATGGTAAGGGACCAGCCAAACCCACAAGACCTGCAAGAGCAGCTACCCATTGACGTTTGTTGCCAGTCTTGTGTCATGCCAATTTTACATTTAGTTCTGATGTTCAGTAGCCTCATCTTTATAGGAAAGTTTAACCCTGATGACCACTAACCATTTACAATCTAGTCTGAGCCTCCCAACTCCTGTTTTTCATATTCAACCTACTTATTTTCTGAAAAAGTCGATGCAACTTACAGACATATTAGATATTATCAAAGATTACTGATGGTGTAAAACAACACTGTATGTGGTAGGAAACTATGCATGTGTGACAGAAATCTAGAGGCTTAAGGTCTACGAAAGTGCTTTGAGAAAAATGTACCCTTACCATTTCTATTTATAAACTGTAGGTGTCATGCAGATTCTTACTGATATTTTCAGCAGTACGGAAAAAGCATGTAGAAATGAAGACAGGAAAATAAAATTGAAGCCAAAGAAAAGAAACACATACTGGGTAAGAAAATTTTTATTTCATTTTGATGAACTGTTTTCTAAGTCCTAGGGAGACTTTTTCTTCTAACCTATGTTATATTTATCTTCTACACTTCTGAGGTAACCAAAAGGAAAAAAAAGATAAAAGGAGAGAACAGAGAGATATATTTTCCTTTCTCCTTGAAGTCTATTTCTTAGATACACATAAATGTAGCAGGTGGCCAAAAGAATCATCACATTTAAGGGCAAGTGAATTTTCAAATAAAAAATAAATAGTTTCTTTCCCAAGCTCTATTTCCAGCTCATCAATATTATAGTAATTTTCTAAAATAAGTTACTAAAAAATGGAAATTATTAAAACATTGCAATAGATCATTTTTTGAATGCGTACTATTATTATGTTTTGAGACCTCATAATATTTAAAATGTGCCTTTTTCATTGTTTCTTTGCCTTGAGAGTGTATAGGTTAAAATAATAATATGGTATTATACATTAAAAGGATTTTATTTTTCGTGGTAAAATGGCATTCTTTTTGGTGTGTTGAGTTCCATGGCAAGTTAATTAACATTTTAACTAATGTCTATTTAATGTACTAGAGCCATATTTATCAACCCCCTCCACTATCTGTTTATCCATTCAGCAATTATTTGCTAAGTCTCTCTCAGGAACCTGACATTTTGCTCAATGCTAGGAATATAACAATGAATTAATATTTTTCCATTCTCTAAAAGTGTGTGGCTTAATAAGAGGTCACTGTTGGGCTTAAGAAAGTGAAGATTTTTGTCTCTTGTATTATGGGGATTATACATGTGAAGAATGACCATTTTCTTTGACAATTAAATCTAGACCCAACCTAGCCTTTCTGAAATCCTTTCTGCCTGGATTATTTGGCATTAAAATGCTTGTCCTGAGTTTTGTGTTTCACAATAAAGAATATTCAAGTATCATACTCTCTTGTACCCTCACTTTTTTAAAATCATAAATTCATCTCAAAGCTTGATCTCAAAACCCAATTTGTCATCAAATTGTTGAAATGAGGTTAGCAATGAGGAAATGATACACCTAAACTGTCTATCCTCCATTTTTAATTCCTATAGTTAAAATTTGGCATATTTTTTCTTAAGATTTTAATTGAGAGTTTTTTTCTTTCTGGTACTCTGTTATTCCACGTATCTCAAAATAAATGTATATCAAAAATTGGAAACTTGGCAATTCTTCAGCAGGAAAGCTTTTACCAAGTTTGAAAATTATTTTTTAGGAAAAAAAAATACAAGCAGGCAAAAAATAGTTCAACTATCTAAGCTTGATATGTAAAACACCTTTAGAAATATTTATGTATGTGTATATAAATAAAGCTCTAAAATTAATTGATAGATTAGTAAATGTAAACTTAACAGTTTAAGGGAAAATTCTAGCTTATGAGTTTAACGTATTTGGTTTTGCTATGTGGTGTTAACTCTTTTGGCACATTATGGTAGTTTGAAAAATTTAAAGATCTTAATATTGTTTAAACATCTACTTTCGAGGAAATGCACCCTTTCTTTTTCCAAATATAATACATATAAAATATCGCATCTGGGCTGAATGCCAGGGATGCACCGTGCTTAAGTAATAAGCCCAATTATCTTGCTAATAAACAGCAGCTAGAAATTGAACTCCTGTTGGCAGATATATAGGATACTTAAACACTAAGTGGGATTAATTAAACTCTAAAAGGAGTTACATTACAAGCATATAATAATAAATCATTATACAAATATTAAGTATAGCAATTATCTCATTTTCTTCTCTTTTTAGTTAATGAAGTTTATGTTTTTGAATTATCATGAGAAGAGGGTTTCAAAATTAGGAGAGCTTACCTCTAAGGATCTTCTGAGATAGAAATATCAGATTCCAAACTGATAAAAGGTGAATGCAGTGATAAATATTTTACTCCCAATGACAAGGGATATGAATATGATATTTCCAAAGTTCGTGTAGACTTTAGGTAAATATGTGTACTATAATGTATCAAGCAAAGTGTTTTGGGGGAACATAGTGGAGGGCAATTGTAATTTTTCAGGTCAAGTACATATAAGAATGAGTTTATAGTTAAGGTAATTTATTTACTCAGAAACGAATTGTTGACTTTTCTACAATCTCTTTTCTAATTATTTCAAAGCAAACAATTACAAAAGTGCAAACTTGTCTATATGTAAAAAGTAAATTTTTTTTTCTCTTATAAACAAAGCCCATTTTGTTTGAGGACATTATAGAATTTTGTCTGAGGCCGTTGTATTCAAAAGGGAGTCTTACTTTCTAAGAACAAATGAATTACAAAACTTGGGTCTTCACTCTTTTTTCCTCAATAATATGTAATGAAATGGGAGGGATGAGGTAACCCATCCCCCACCATTACAGACAAACCTACATAGAAACCTACACACAAACTGACAAATACAATGAATGACAACAATCAAGCAAGAAGTAGGGCATGACCTTATATCGTAACTTTTTTTGAAGGTGACTATTTTAGTCTGTGTGTGCTTCTATAACAAACTACCATAGACTGGGTGGCTTATACACAACAGAAATTTATTTCTCACAGTCCTGGTTTCTGGAAGTCGGAGATCAGGTACCAGCATGGTTGGGTGAGGACCCTCCACTGAGATACAGACTTCTTGTTGTATCCACATATGACAGGAGGGACTAGGAAGCTCTGTGGGTTCTCTTTTATAGAAACACTGATCCAGTTCACGAGAGCTCCACCCTCATGACTTAAACACTTCCCAAAGTTCCTACCACTACATCCCATCCCATTGGACATTAGGATTTCAACATATGGATATTTTTTGTGGAGGATGCAAACAGTTAGACCATAGCAGTGACCAAGGAAGTAAAGGACATTTCAGTACAGCATCATGCTGTATTTAGTCATGATATCATATTTTGCATCTGCATTGGTGAGTTGATAAAATCCTGAAAATTCTAATAACCTTAACTCTCAAGAGAAGGAAGTATTATTTCCCTCCTTTGTACTATCTTGTGTGTTGTGGTTAGTATTAACTGCTGATGGCAAGAGAAATATGAAATGGATATCAACAAGGGGTTCTGAGGGTTTCTGATAAAGGCCTAAGCTCTTAAGTTAGTCACAGCCTTGCTAGTGATGATGGTCAGTAGGGATGGGGGCAGTGGGTTTTCTCTCTCAAAGGCACAGCTATATTTAGTTAAATCAAATGTTGTCAGAAAGTATGCAAATAATCAGAAAATAGAATAGAGATCTAGTCTTCTCACAAAGAACACCCAAGGTACCAACTGAGCTCTTAACTTTCCTCTCTCCTCTATTTACCCCACACACTATAGCAGAGTAAATTGTCTGCCATACCCATTCATCAAATTATAACTCAGAAAAAGACAACTAAATGCCAGGTCAATTATAGATGTAGTAAACAAACAGCCTAAGGGGAATTAGTGATTGGTGGGTGTAGAGTTAAAGGGTTTTAAGATGAAAAAGTTCTAGAGATCTGTTGCAAAATTTTGTAAGTATACTTAACACTATTGAACTGTACTTAACTACTTAAGGTAGTTAAGATGATAAGTTGAATGTTATGGATATTTTTTTTAACACACACACACACACACACACACACACACACACACACACACACAAAATAGCCAGCCCAGGTGTTTTCTAATATGTGGTGAGAAACAGAAGTAATCAAGCATCAAGGAACACTGAGAATGCTACATCCATGATTTTTTTCCTAGAAAAAAAGGAAACTTGGTAAGGAAAACCAGCCTAAAGATAACAAATCAAAATGGACCTCAGGGAATTGAGAAACTGAAATTTTTTTGTGTTCAGATGAGACACCAAAGGTTAACTTACACGCTGTACAAATATAACAGAATAAATCTTTTAGCAGAAATTTATCATGGCAAATATTAAGTAAAAAGCATTAACTATGTTAACTAATCTTATTGTGGCAATCATTTCACAACATAGATGCATATCAAAATAAAATAGAATACAATAAAAAGCATTAACTTTGGATGTGACAAATCAGAAATGGGGATTGATAGTATGAGAGGCAGTCTTTGTTGTTTTGGGGACATGAGATCTCTCCAAACCAGTATGCCAACATAGGCTTGGTTTATTTGTTTATTTTCAATTGTAATAGCAAAGGTTACCTTATTTTGGGAAAATTACCTCCGGGCCATATCATAAAAATGCAAAAGTGACTTGTGAAAGAGAAATAAGTACCTTTTATCATTTGCCAGATTCTATATTAAGTTTTATTATTTATATTAGTTAACCTAATTTTCACAATAGCCCTATAATAATAATAATAGCAATATTCCCGGTAAGTATGTATTTTTTAAATGTAATGTTATAGTTTTTTTTCTCAATTCAAATTTTCTTTTTTAATTTTTGGTATGGCTTTATATTTTACTTTTCAAATTTTATTTCATCTGAATTTCATGTAAATTTTATGGCATATGGAAAGAAATGAGGTGTGTGAGTGCGTGTGTGTGTGTGTGTGTGTGTGTATAAGCAAACATTTTTTTCCAAAATAGATAACCAATTGTTTATTTACTATATATTGAATTCTTTACTCACTAATTGAAAAGTTAACCTGTTTTAGAAGATTAAATTATTCTGATAGATATACTCATTCAGGGTTTTCTTGTTTCTTTTCTTTTCTTTTTTTTTTTCTGAGTGCCGTGTCTATGGATCTACACAATCTCATGCTTAATTACTTTAGTTTTATAGGGTTTTTCTTACTTTATTGGGCAAAACTACTTTCCAATAGTCTTTTCAGTTCTTGCATATTCATATTTTAGATGTCAACTTTAAATTAGATTTTCCACATTTCCCCCATATAATCTCATTGAGCATTTGATGAAAATATCATTAAGTTCATAAATAATTTTGAGGAGAAATTACATTTCTACAATATTAAGACTCATGTTTAGAATTATGTCATGTCTATCAAAAATCACTTATCCTTTGCTTCATTTTGGTTTGAATGTTTTCTGGTTAATTTTAATTCTGTGTATTTTGAAGTTTTATTTGCCATTTGAATAGTAATTTTTTTCTAATACATCAATTTTTACTTTATATTACTGCTCCATAGAAAGATATTGGTTTTGTGAATGCTTTTTTTGAAACAACTAGGTTGCTATATTCTAATTAATGCATTTTTAAATTATTCTGATGGACTTAATGTACCTAATCTAAAAATACTTATATGTTCTTATATTATTTACCTTATTTCTTACTCTTTGGTATTACATTTGCTAGACATAACAGAATAATGCTGAATAAAAAAATATGATCTTTGTCTTTGCCATCACTTTTTATTTTATAAAATTCTCCATTAAGATTTGTATATTCTATCGGTTTTGCATAAATTGTTTTATAGTTTTATTCTGTGTTTAGTCAAATCAGTAATAAATGATGAATTTTATAAATTATTTTACTCTTAAAAATTACTAGATGTTTTTCCTCCTTTAGTTTAACATGATGGTTATATTATTGATTTCTTAATGTGGACTCATTCTTGCATTCCTGGAATGAACCTTTCTTTCGCATGGTATATTATTGTTTAGTTTAGTGTTAAATTACATATACATATATTATATATATATATATGGTTTTCATCCATACTTCTAGGTTAAATCAGTATGTTGATTCCTTCTATTGTTTCCTTTTAGTTTAATTTTTGTCATATTGTGATATTATAGTTTTCTAGGCCTTAGAATATAATTTGAAATATTGTCTTTTAATATAATCTTAACCACAGTTCTTACCGTTTATATGTCTCTAATAATTTGAATAAGCATTTCCACATTATATAAAATGAATCCAAGAAAGAAGTTAGCACCTGGATACAAGACAGTCACAGGCTATTTAAAGAAAACATTTCCAATTTCTGGTTTCAGCTCTGACATTCAAAGAACTTAGAAGTTTCCTTCCTATCCTCACAACAAGAAAAAAAGCTGAACAAGCTGAAAATCAATGATTTTCCTTAGATCTAGGAGAGGATTGATATCACAGGGCAAACTACCACCCCGAAATCTGGAGAGACAGGCAAACACAAATACCGAATATAAGTGCCAACATCAGGTTACACAGAGCAGAAGTCACTGGACCCTTAAACCATATTGACAAATTGGTGGAGGCTGAGTGTGGACTAGCTTAAGAGTTAAAATCTCTTTGGAACCCAGAAATAAGGGGGAAGGCTCACAATTCCTGGATTTTACCTTCAATCACCCCACCCAGTTCTCATGTTGAAGAAATGAGAAAAAATATCCTTCTGTTTCAGGCTGAAGAAGAAGCAAGTAACCATTTTGATATATCCCCAGGGGAATATTGATTATTTTGAAATATTGACATAACATTTTCCTTAGCAAAGTCCTGCCCTCCAAGGTAAACTAAGTTACTTGAACTTTATCTGACTTGGGAAAAGGGCATTGTGATCTCTAATAAAAGAGGTGGGGAAAGGCTATAAAACATTTCTGAATTTTCTGGAGTGAGGTCTGGGAGATGGCAGAATAGTAAGCCCTCATTCCTCCAAGGGAAAAACTAAAAACAAACAAACAAACAAACAAAAAAACAGAAATAAGCAAAACAAACATTTAAAACTCTAAAAAAAAAGGCTAAGTTAACTTTATAGAAGCCCTGGAAAACAGAAATCTACAGCAACTCAGTGAATGCACAACCAGGAAAAATCCACTTTCAGTGCAATAAAAAAATTTCATGGATGTTTTACTAGCCATTATCCGTTTCTTTTCCCTGTTGTAGTATGGCCCAGTCTGGAGAAAGAAGCAGCCCAGCTTCTTAGATTCCTTTTCAAACAGGAGGGATTGTAATGGACCTTAATTGCACTGTTCTTACGTGTTTGGAAGTTCTCTGATTTGTCATTGTTTTGTCTAACTTGAAGCTCAGAAGGGAAAGAACTGGTTAGCTGAGGTCTCGGCTAGGGAAAGCTATGGGAGGTAGCTCTTGAAAGCTGCAAGGGGAATACAGATGTGCTGATACCTAGGACAAGAATTTACATGTAGAAGAATAAACTAAAAGGCTGCAAAAAGGAGCAGAGATGAGACTTTGAGATATTTAAAAGCAATCATGTATGGGGCAGACTTTTAAAAAGACACATACCAGGCACAGAGAATAACTGAGAAGGCCTTAAGTCTGCATGTTGGGCAAATGCCAAGGTCCAGAACATGCCCTGCTAATTACTGGCCTTTCCCAGTGGAAAAAAACTGAGAGAGATGATTTTTTTGCTTCTTTTCCCCCAAATGTTAAATTTTCAACAAAAGATCACAAGTCATACAAAGAAACAGGAAAACATGACCCACTGAAAGGAAAAAATAAATTTCCAGAAATCATCCCTGCAGAAACCCAGGCATCAAACTTTCTAGACAAAGCCATTGACGTGCTCAAAGAACAAAAGAAAAACACGAACAAAGAAATAAAAGATACCAGAAAAGAATATATGAACAGAATGTGAATATCAATACAGAGATAGAAATTATAAAAAAAATAAATAACTAAACAGAAACCATTGAGTTGAAAAATAATAAACAATTTGAAAGTTTATATTAGAGGGATTCAACAGTAGACTTTAACAGGCAGAATAACAAAGCAACCAATTGGAAAACTGATCATTTGAAATTATTGAGTCTAAGGTGCAAAATGGAAATAAAAGACTGATGAAAAATGAACATACTCTAGGAAATTATAGGATATCATCAAAACATGATAGCAGTCCCAGAAGGACAAGAGAGGCAAGTGTAGAGAGTTTATTTGAAGAATAAAGACAGAAACCTTCCCAAAGTGGAGGAAAGGCATGAGTATACAAATCCAAGCATCTCAATGGATTCTAAGTCGAATAAACCCACAGTGAAATGCTTTATAATGAAACTGTCAAAATCCAAAAACAAAGAAACAATATTGAAAGGATCACAGGAAAGATGACTCATCATGTACAAGGGATCCTCAATAAAGTCATCAGCAAATTTCTCAGAAATCTTGGAAGCCAGAAGACAGTGGATAGTATATTTAAAGTGCTGAAACAAAAAAACAAAACAAAACAAAACAAAACAAAGCTGTCAATTGAGATTTCCATATTTGGCAAAACATTTCTTAAAAAATTAGGGGAAAATGAAGACACTATTATTAGGTTGGTGCAAACGTAATTGTGATCTAAAAGGTTAAAAATAATTGCAAAAAACTGCAATTATTTTTGCACCCACCTAATAGATAAACAAAAGTTGAAAAAGTTCATTCCCATTAGACCTGTCTTACACGACAAAGCAGTTGATATGAGTGGATAGTTGACAATAACTCATAGCCATACAAAAATAGCAAGTTCTCTGGTAAGTACATGTACATATACACAAACCAGTATTATTGTAATTTTGGTTTATATCTCTGCCTTTTATTCTACAAGATTTTAAAGAAATGCATAAAATACAAATCTGTGTTAATGAGTACACAATAGAAAAATACATAATTTTTTGACATCAATAATATAAAGGGCAATGTTTCTTACAAGAGCCAAAGAAGGATATTATATATTGATAAAATGGCTCAATGTACCAAGAAAATCATTGTAAACATGTATGCTGCAAACATCAGAGCTCCTAAGTACATGAAGCAAACATAGGCAGAATTGAAGGCAGAAGTAGACACTTCTACAATAACAATAGAGAACATCAATACCTCACTTTCCCTAGTGTATAGAAAAATGAAACAGAACATCAATAAGGAAATAGAGGATTTGAACAACATTATAGACCAATTGGAGCCTATAAGTAACACTTCAACAAAGTCAGACTATAAATATCTCTGAAATGCACACACAACATTCTTCAGACTAGATCATTTGTTAGGCCACAAACCAGTCTTAATACATTTTAAATGATTGAAATCATATGAAGTATCTTTTTTATCATAATGGAATGGAGCTAGAAATCATTAGCAGAAGAAAAATTAGAAAACACACATATATATGAAATTCAACAACACACTCTTAAACAGCCAATGTGTCAAACAAGAAATCACAAGGGAAATTTAAAAAAATATATCTTTCGTCAAATGAAAATAAAAACACAAACACAGGATACCAAAATTTATCAGATTCAACAAGAATGATGTTTAGAGGTAGCTATTGTTTAATGGGTACAAAGTTTTGGTTGGGGAAGATGAAAATTTTCTGGTGATGGATGATAGTGATGATCGCATAACAAAGTGAATATAATTACTGACACTGAGCTATACAATAGTTAAAATGGTAAATGTTATGTATGTTTTACTACAGTTAATTTTTGTTCTGTTTTTTTCTGAATTACAAAGACAAGTAATTCTGAAGATCACAGCCCAGGATTAAGCCCACTAGGAAAATGAGATTTACTCATAGATTATAGAGTAATTGTCTTCCCCAATGTTTTATCATCTGCATAGCTCTAGTAAAATTACAACTAAGAGAGCAGCAAGAAACAGACTCCATTTAAAAAAAGATTTCTTAAGGAAACCCAAAGATAGCAAGGGAGGGAAAAAAAGAAAGAAACTTGAAGAAACAATTCTCTTGTACTTATAGCTACAGCTAACACAAGACATAGGCAACTCCTATTCAGATTAACATAAAACATTACACTAAAAGACTAGTTACCTTAATTACTATTTTCAATACATCATATTGGGCTTTCAGCTGAAACTTACAAGGCGTGGTAAAAAGGAAGGAAAAGGGCTGGCCTGGTCGCTCTGGCAGTTAGAGCTCCATGCTCCTAACTCATAAGGCTGCCGGTTCGATTTCCACATGGGCCAGTGGGCTCTCAACCACAAGGTTGCCAGTTCAACTCCTTGAGTCCCGCAAGGGATGGTGGGCAGCGCCCCCTGCAAGAAAGATTGAACACGGCACCTTGAGCTGAGCGGCCACTGAGCTCACGGATGGCTCAGTTGGTTAGAGCGCGTCCTCTCAACCACAAGGATGCCAATTCGACTCCCACAAGGGATGATGTGCTGTGCCCCCTGCAACTAGCAACGGCAACTGGACCTGGAGCTGAGCTGCACCCTCCACAACAAAGACTGAAAGGACAATAACTTGAAGCTGAATGGCACCCTCCACAACTAAGATTGAAAGGACAACAACTTGACTTGGAAAAAAGTCCTGGAAGTACACACTGTTCCCCAATAAAGTCCTGTTCCCCTTCTCCAATAATAAAAAAATAAAATAAAAAAGTAAAAAAATTAAAAAAAGGAAGGAAAAAACCCACAATCTGAAGAAACAAAACATCAGTATCAGATTAAAATTTCAGTATGGGAAATTATCAGGTAGTGAATTTAAAATAACTATGATTAATATGTTAAGGTCTGTAATGAAAGAAACACACAGAATGGAAATCATATGGACAAAATAAGCAGAGAGATGGAAATTCCAAGAAATAAAAATTAATGTTACTTATCAAAAACACTGTAACATAGTGGAGGACTATTTTAAGTGCTAAATAATTTAGTACACTGGACATAACTGAGGAAAGAATCAGTGAGCTGGAAGATGCATCAGTAGGAAATTCCTGAATTGCAATAAGAGGAGACAGAATGAAAAAATTGAAACAGAATACTCAAGAACTGTGGGATAATTAGAAAAGGTATAATTGAAAGGAGAAGAAAAAGAGAATCAGAACAAATATCCGAACTAATAATGACCAAGAAATTTCCAAAATTAATGACAGATAACAAGTCAACATCCAAGAAGCTGGAGAGCACCAAGCCATCTAAATTAAAAAAAAAAAAAAAAAAAAATCTAGGTATCATATTCATGTTGCAAAAGCCAAAGAGAAAAATTTTAAACAAGTCAAAAAGAAGAAAACAAAAACATTTCACCTTTAAAATAAGAGAATTTGCATCAAAATTTTTGTCAGAAACTATGCAAGCAAGAGGAAAATGGAATGGAAAATTTAAGTGTTAAAAGGGATAGAAAGAAGAAAAAAGAAGAGGGAAAAAATAAACACAACTAGAATTCACTTTCCAATTAAATTATCCTTCAACACTGAAAGAGATATAATATATTAAATATCCCAATCCATGAACACAATATAGATCTCTATTTATTCAGGTCTTCTTTAATTTTTCTTAACAATATTTTCAGTTTTCTGTGTACATAACTGTCAAATATTTTATTAAAATTATCTCTAAGTATGCAAATCAAAATCACAATGAAATATCACCTCACATCTATTACAGTGGCTGTCATCAAAAAGACAAGAAATAACACATGTTGACAAAGATGTGGAAAAATGGGAACCCTGTGTACTGTTTTTGGGAATATAAATTTGTTCAGCCACTATGGAAAACAGTATGCAGTTTCCTTAAAAAAATGAAAAATAGAACTGCCATCTGATCCAGCAACTCCACTTCTGTGTATTTATCTGAAGAAAATGAAAATAAATCATTAACTTGAAAAGACACATGCACTCCTATGTTTATTCCAACATTATTTACAATAATCAAGATATGGAAACAAACTAAGTCTCCACTGATGATGAATGGATGAAAAAAATATATATATGGTTGAATAATATCCCATTTAATATGTAAAATGGAATGTTATTCAACCACAAGAAGTGAAATCTTGCCATTTGCAGCTACATGCATAAATCCTTGAGAGTATTATGCTAAGTGAAATAAGTGAGACAGAGAAGGACAAATACATATGATCTCACTATATGTGAAATCTAAAACAAACAAGCTCATAGATACAGAGAACAGATTGGTGGTTTCCAGGGGTGACAGTTGTTAGAAGATGGGCAAAATAGGTGAAGGGAGTCAAAAAAGTACAAACTTCCAGTTATAAAATAAGTAAGTCATGGGGATGTAATTTAAAGGACAGAAACTATAGTTATTGCGCATTTGAAAGTTGCTAAGGGAGTGAATCTTAAAAGTTATCACAAGACAAAAGATTTATAACTATGTGTGGTGATGGATGGTAATTAGACTTATTGTGGTGATCTTTTTACAATATATTTGGAAGTTTGCAAAAATCAAATCATTATGTTGTACACCCCAAACTAAAATAATGTATATCCATTATACCTCAATAAGTGAAATTAAAAAAAAAAATTCCTAAGTGTTTCTTGGTTTTCACGCTACTGTAAATATCATCTTTTGATTCCATTTGTATTGATTCTTTTTTTTGTGTGTGTCTGTACCATGTATACTGTGACAGTGCTAAACTCACTATTGGTTCTGGTAGATTTTTGTAGATTCCACAGGATTTTTTATGTGCATGATCATGTCACCTACCTATGAATAAAGACAATATTTTTCCTTCCTTTCTAATCTATATGTTTTTTTTTTTCTTACCTATTGCACTTGTCTTGGCCTCCATTATAATGCTGAACAGAAGTAGTAAATATTGACACTCTTGTTTCATCTTTTAAGACTAAGCATTCATTTCTGATATTAAAAATGTTTCTAACTATAGGTTCCATTGTAGATAGCCTTTATCAGTTTGAGAAAGGTATTAATATATTTTATTTATATTTTGTTAAAAGTTTTTATTATAGATGAATATTGAATTTTATTATATCTTTTCTTTGCTTTGACTCAGTAATAATATGGCTTTTCTCCTTTATTTCTTTACTGTGGTAAATTCCATTTATTGGTTTCAAATGTGAAGTAAATTCCTGGGATAAACCTTACTTCAGTATGATGTAATATTTTGATATATTATGGGATTCAATTTGCTAATATTTTATAAATATTTTTGTGCCAATTTTAATGAGAGTTTTGGTCTGTAATATTCTTTCTTGCAATGTGTTTATCCAGTTTTAGTGTGAGGATTATGGTGGTCTAATAACATAAATAACAAATTGATTCTTCTTTCTCTAGTCTCTAAAAATTTTTGTGTAAAATTAGTATACTTTCTTTACAAATCATTCACAAAAGTCAACAATAAAACTACTTGGGCCTGTTATTTTTTGCAGTGAAGTTTTTGATAGATTAAAATTCTTTAATATTAATAGATATAAGGGCTGTTCATATTTTCTTGTCTTCTTGCAGCAGGTTTAGTAAGTTGTTTTTTTAAAATTTGTTGACTTCATGTAGTCAAATTCATTGGCATACAGTTGTGCATAGTATTGGAATATCATTGTATTGTCTGTGGGATTTGTTGTAATATTTGTCTTTCATTTCTGATATTGGTAATTTATAGTTTGCTATTTTCTGTAGTTTTTTCCTTGATCGGTCTTGCTAAAAATATACCATTATTATTAATCATAGAAACTATGTAACTTTTTTCTTCATTAATTTTCTCCATTTATCCTTTTGTTTTTATTCCACTAATTTTACTTGTGTTATTATTATGAACTTCCTTGTACCTATTTTTATACCTACATTGGAAATGCAAATAATTAATTTTGACCTTTTGTATTTCTAATATAACATAAAAGTTATAAATTTCCTTGTAAGCACAACTTTAGCTGCGTCCCACAAATGTTGATAACTTGTGTTATTATTTACATTAAGTTCAAATATTTTTCTGATTTCCCTGATAATATCTCTTTGACCTATTCTTAGTTTTTGATCTATTGGAGTATTTAAAATGTTTCATTTTTTAAGTTCCTATGTATTTGGTGCTTTTCAAAATATCTTGCTTTTATTGATTCTTAATTTAATCTGTTGTGGCAGAAAATAATACTCTGTAAGATTTCAATATTTTCAGAATTTATTAAGATGTATACTGTCACAGTATATGAAATTCCATGTGCACATGAAGAGGTTGCATAAATTTTGCCTTGTTCAGTGTAGTATCTTAAGTATATAAATTAGGTCAATTTTGTTGGTATTTTTCAATTATTTTATATACTTATTTTCTGCCTGCCTATCCATTTGATGATATTGTTCAAGTTTTTAAAACAGTTTCTTATTTTCTGTCTGCTTTTTACATTAAAGAGAGGAGTGTTGAAAGATCTAATTATACTTGCATATTTATCTATTGCTTCTTTTAATTCTGTTAGGTTTTGCTGAATATATTTTAAAACCCTGTTAGTAGTTGTACACATATTTAGAATATATCTTGCTGACAATTTGACAATTCCATGAGTAAGAAATATTGCTCTTTATCTCTGGTAATATTCTTTGTCCTAAAATCTATTCTGTTTCATAGTCACATAGCCCCTTAATTATATGTTTCTTCTTTCCTTCTGTTTACTCTTCTTTATATTCACAGTTCCTTTTTTGTAGCCAATATATAGTTCATTCTTATTCTTTTATCCAGTCTGATACTCTCTGGCTTTTATTTGGAACATAGATCACTTAAGAAAATGTAATGATTGATGTGGGTGATTTTAAAAATCTCACGTCATATACATAATGAACTCAAATTGTATATGTAAGTTTAAGAGTTAAAAGTGCAATATCTCTGAAAGAAAGCTTAGGAGCAGACCTTGTGACTTTGAGTTTGGCAAAGATTTCTCAAAATCGTATATAAATAGTGAGTGACAATAGAAAAAAATAAACAATTTGAGCTCCAACAGAATAAAAAACTTCAGTGCTCCAAAAGCCATTGCTATAAAAATGAAGAGGCAAGCCACAGACAAAGAGAAACAAATAATGTCAGATATTTTTAAAACACATAGCTGACAAAGTACTTGTATTTAGATCATATAGAGTCTTAAACTTCAACGTAGGACAAACAAGCCTATAAAATGGGTAAGATGTATACATAGACACTGCACCTTAAATAATATATGAATGGCACATAAGCAAATAAAAAGATGCTCAACATCATCAGGAAAATACTAGTTATAACCCAATGAGGAACCATTATATACCTATTTTTTTCTAAAAATTTTAAAAGACCAACAAACCAAATGTTGGGGAAGAGATGGAACAACTGGAATTCTCTTTCACTGCTGGTGGGAATATAAAATCATACAACCATATAGGAAACCATTTAAAATTTTCTTAAAAAGTTAATCTAACATCTACTGAACTATTCAGGTATTACACTCCTAGACATTTATCTACAAGGAAAGAAAGCATACATTCATACAAAGACATGCACACAAATGTTAATCATAGCTTTAACAGCACAAATTGGGAACAACCCAAATGTCAATCAACAGACAAATGGATGAACCTATTTTGATATATCCATATATAATGGAATAGTCATCAGCAGTTATAAAATAGTGACTAATGATGTGTGCAACAATGTGAAGAGTATATACGTACCAGTATATGATTGCGTTGTTTTTTGCAGTGCCTCCTACTCTGCCTCTAGGTGACTGCAGGGTTACGAGTAATCCCAGCCAAGCCCAGAAGAGCCACTCAGCTCTACCCAGACTAAGTTGCTGACCTAAGAATCATGAGCAAAATATGTATTTCTAAGCTACTAAGGTTTAGGGTGTGTTGTTACACAATGATAGCTAACTCATGGTTGCATGCTAAAATATTAGAGTAAAAATGTATTCTCTCTGAGCAAAATTTTCTACTGTATTTTGCCATGTATAATGAATGCGCACCCATGTTGTTTGGCCCAAACTTTCAGGGGAAAAAAATGTTTCATTTTAATTTTTAATTCAAAATTTTATTTGTTTATATTTAGGTATTTGTTTTTGGTACTACAAAGGGATTATAGTATTTATTTTTTAACATATTATGGTATAAGGAATTTTATGTACTGATAACAAATTTACAATATTTACACATCATAGAAAGCCAAGAACTCTTAGTTGTTGCAAGTACATAGTAAGTTCAACAAAACCAATTATTGTATTCCAGGGTATTATTTTGCATACGGATATTGTTATTGATTTCTAGAGTTAGACTTAACTCTTTGTGGGCACAGAGCCCCAGAGAGCAGTTTCCAGGCTCTTGGCCTCACATAGAAAGGTGCTGGCTCAGGTAGTAAATGGCCATCAACTGTGATGAGATGTCCATCAGCTGTGGCTAGTTGGCCATCAGCTGTAACCAGTGAGCCACTGGCCACTAATATAACTGCTATGGCTACGCTAGCATTAAATGGGGGCTAGCAAGAAGATGGTGGCTGAGCTAGCAAGAGCAGCAGATTGCAGTTAGCACGGCGGAATGTGAGTTGTGGACTGCAGAGAAGTGGACGGCAGGTGGCGGATCGTGCGGCTCCTGCTTCCTGTGTCTCCAACCCAGCCACCAGCGAGACTATAGTGGTGTGACTGCCCTTCCTATGGCTCCATGGGTGTTCCTTTCTGGCCTCACCATGTCCTGTATTCTTATGACGGGGAGCGGCAGCTGAGATCCCGCAGGCAGCCCCGCATGTCACTCTTAAACATAAATAAAATAATTAAAAACATGTATATAGATATGATTAGTACCTATATAGATTAGTACTACTCATGTATAATGCACATCCTTATTTTTCACTCACAAATTTGGGCAAAAAACTGTATTATACATGGCAAAATATGGTATTTTGTAAAATGGATACAGGAAAATTGTACCACATAACTCAGGCTTTTGGTACCAAATGAAATACCATGTTAATGTCCTCTAAATTATAAGATTAAAAAATTATTATCTAAATCTATATTATTTTGTAGTATAAAACCTTTCACTAATACTTATCAAGCATGGTTGAAACATAGTGGAGTTCAGGATCTGAAATTTGGGAATCACTTTTTACTGGCTTTACCTCCAGCCTTTCATGTAAATATGCCAGTAACGAGATAAATAAAACAAGCTAATGTAATAGGAAAACTTGCCTGAAAAAAAATTCTTATACATGACCACATATAAAATAATAGAGTTGCAACATCAAAACACAAATTCATTTTTATTTGAGTTACTTATTTCATTTCTGTGCAAGTTTCAATCACTATTTTTTGGTGTAAATAATGGATAAAATATAAAAATAGTCTTTCAGCTTTTGTTTAAAGATCAAGGGCTTGTGCATGCTGGTTCTAAATTAAGCTTAGAAGGATACCTGGCAGTTGCGTAGTCTAGAATACTTAAAAGCATGCGTTAAGCCATTAAAGTCCATTTGTTGAGATATAGAGCTAATATAAGAAACTTCCGATAGGAAAAAAATGAGGTTCAGCCTCAGGCAAATTGGCTTCCTCAATGTTACAGAGCAAGTAGAATTTACTCCAGGAAGTAATTTAGGCCAAGGTACATTGATTATTCCAGAATTTTTTGTTTGTCAGCAATATGAGTGTGTGTTCTCTCTTGCTATACTCATTTTGATCAACTAATCAACAGAACTTATTAAGCTGATAAGAGAAACATTATACATTTTTAGCCTAAACGGTAAGTAGAGGACAGAATCAGGGCCCCTGATATCAAGACGATCCACATCTTGATGGAGATTGAAGATGCAAACACGAGCAGTCACAAAACCATGTTACTGAGCAGAAGACGGATGCTCAGCAAACCTATTGGTTTTCTTTGGATACAGGGCTAAGTGGTGTTTCCATTCCCCCTGTGTCTGTCTGGGGCTGCATGCTCGATTCTGGATATTACAATCTGATCATAAGTGACATACCCCATGTCTGCCTAGAGAATTTAAGAGATGCTGTGCCTTTTCTCTCTCTCTCTCTCTCTTTCTCTCTCTTTCCCTCCCTTCCTCCCTCCTTCCTTCCCTCCCTCCCTCCTTCTTTCCCATCTGCCTGCAGAGTGTCATTTTCTCAACAAAAATTGGCAGCTATATGTTGAAGAGGATGAAGTCTCTACAATCCCCACTGACCTACTTTGGACTCTTAGGTGAGCCAGGAATAAATCTGTTTTTGTGTTAAGCCACTGAGATTTAAGGGGTGATTTATTATAGCTCTTGGTCTACCCTGACTAATTCTTAGATACATTTACTTCATTGACTCAATAAATATTCACTAAGCACCTACTAGGTGACAGACACTGTGCTCCAAGAACCCAAGGGGGACAAAAGAGAAAAACACAGACAATTCTGTATTCACAGGGCATACATTCTAGCGTGGCAGATATAAATTAAATATATATTTAAATAATGGGATAGTTATTAATTATGACTTGAACCATGAAATAAGTAAATGAGATTATGTGACTGAGAGTGAGGGCTATTTCAGATGGAGTGGTCAGGGCATGCTTATAGAAGAAGGTAATAATGAAGCGACATTAAAGGATAAAAGAAAATAGTAAGGCAAAGTGTCTGGAGAACAAGGCTCCTAGCAAAGCAAGTATTGGGCACAAAGAAGCTACATCTGGAAACTGAGAGATTTGCATGAATTGAGAGTCAGAAGAGATTGACGAGTTTAGGTAAGAGGAGCAGGCAGTGGCTTATTCACACAGCATTTGGAGGGGGCCTGTATTTGCTTTTATGTTAATCCTAAATGCCATAGATATACACGGAAGTGTTGTAAACAAGGGAATGATATTACTTAGTTTAATTTAAATGAACTAACATATGGAAAGTATGTAGATATATTCAGTCCTACATACATTTTAGTGATGCTATTAGTAACTATTGTTATCTCCTAAATTATAACACTGGATACTGCAAGGCATATGGATGAAGTATGAAGGCAAGAAAGAAACAAGAGAGACCAGTTAAGAGGCTGTTATGGTGTTTCAGAAGAAGACAGTACCTTTTCCTAATGTGGTGGAAGAGGAGATGGAGAAAAGTAGACTGAACCCAGATAGTGAATGTGGGAATGAGGCAACATAGAAGTGAATGTCTCCTAGATTTCTGGCATTATTGTCAAGACATTGGTGGTGATATTATTATTATTATTATTATTATTATTATTATTTTGAATGGGGTACAAATGAAATGGGAGTCAAAGATTCTATGTTAGACATATTCAACTTGAGGTGCCAGTGATACCCTCAAATGGTGAGATCAAATAGGCAGGGGAATATTTGAATCTGGAGCTCAGAAGAGAGGTTTGGGATGGAAACATATATTTGAAAAGTCTTAGTGAAAGGATAAGCTTAAAGCCTTGAGACAAAATACAGTCCTAAGATAGAAAAGAAGATTAAATCCTAAACAGAATAGAAAATTAAGACAATAATTAGTCTTTAAGAAAACCAAGATTTACACATCTTAAATAGAAGGAGAAACAAGTATTAAAACTAAACTCTGTCCTTTAGTTCATGGCTGCACATGAAGTCTAACCGTTTTCTAACTACTGTTCTAAAGTCCTAACTACTGTCAGTTTCTGAAACAAGCTAAGCAGCTCGATAACCTGAATATACCATTCCATCGGTCCCCAGCTCTTCTGCAAGCCATGCTTGTTCATTCTCAGTCATGCCTGTGGGTTTGCAAATCTCCTTCTAGCCTTTCTTTTGTGTCTTGATACTTCTCACCTGCTGTTGCCACACTTGACTCTTCAGTATTCTCTCCAATCAAGATCCCAGAGGGAAATAGTCTATTTCTCTGGCCAAGCTAATTACCATTGTTCTGATTACTGGGGAGAGCTCGTCCTGACTGTCCACGTTATGAGTCACCACCCCGTGTCTGGATGGTAACCATCCTGGTATCATCAGGGATCCTTTCTGCATAGACTAGCCCAATATCTTTTGCCTGAGCAAACGGGATGCTTTAGCTACAAGGGGACTTTGAACATAGCATGTAAGTGACAAGGCTAGGAAAAGAAATATGTATTAAATTGAAATTATTTAATTCCACTATTCCATTTGTACCAAGTTACAGCTCTCAGACTTTTTCTATCCTTCGCTTTTCACCCTGATCACCATTCTGAGAAGTGATTAGTGAGCATCTTTCAGAAGCCCTGCAGAGATGTAGAAAGAAGTGGCAGGTGAAATGTCCAGATATTGGATATGGGAACCAGCTAGAGAAATGGCAAAGCTGGATCATTTACCAAACTTCCCCAGTTCTATAGATATTCCTGTTTCTTACCACAGGGCTTGGCTAAAATGGAGAAAGGAAGGTACATATATATATATATGTACCTTCCTTTCTCCATTTTGTATATCTATAGCTATATCTATATCTATCTATATCTATATATATCTTATTAGATAGATATAGATATAGATATATAATATATAATTTTGTGGTTATAGGCAGAGAGTAAATGTGACCCATTTGTGACTTGAGAGAATTTATCTTCACTTTTTAACAATGCAATTTTTGTTTTGTTTAGTATTATTTATTTTATGTTAGTTTGTTTGTTTTTACAGCTTATACCCTGCTGCTTAGGGCACCTTGACATGAAATATTTGGACAAAAGGAGATTTTTGTTGGAAATGGGAATAATTTTGTTCCCCTGATTCTGGATGGATAGTGACTGAAAACATTATCTTGTATTTGGACAATCATGGTTGTAATACAGTGACTGCCATTATATGACTCTGGCATTTGGATACAGGTTTCATTTTAGTGCTATTTTGTGGAAAGAAGAAGAAACACATTATTGCATTGCTGGTTAGAGTCT
This sequence comes from Rhinolophus sinicus, assembly GCF_036562045.2. Classification (NCBI taxonomy): domain Eukaryota; kingdom Metazoa; phylum Chordata; class Mammalia; order Chiroptera; family Rhinolophidae; genus Rhinolophus; species Rhinolophus sinicus. The sequence goes on along the minus strand of NC_133759.1, from coordinate 46,073,809 downwards.
GTGGTTCTTCTTTCAGAAAACTATTCTACTAGATAGCACACAACCAAGTCTTTGGCCTTACTGCCAGCAAATAATGCACTCTTTAAAGTTTAATTTTTATCACTTTTTAATCTGTCACAAGTTTTACATTAGCATTAAGTTCAAGAAGCTTTCTTAATCAGTTTTTATCCTTGTAATATTGAGAGGAGCATTGCAGTCCCCGCCACAAAGAATGTTATCTCTCTCAGCAAACACACTCTAGTTTTCTGGGAGTCCATAAACATTTATTCATAAATATTTGTTATTTGAATGTGTTTTGAATGCTCATTAAATATTCATATTATGAATTGTGTGAAATATGTAATACAGGTACATGTTAAAAGCAACACATTTCAATTGAAATAAGCCACCTACAGGTCTCATCCAGGAGCTTTGGTTTTACACATTGTCAGTTTAAGAGGAAAAATCTCAGACTGTTCATGGATTCATGAATGCCATACATTTCACTGGGAAGGACTATTCCAGTGCCTCTGCCTGTGGAGTTCACGGCTGGCCTATTCCTCAGCTCCTACAGGGCTTCCTCCTGCAGCCCCCAGGCTGCTGTGCTCACACAGTGGGTGTTTATGGAACAAGTAAGTGGACCCTGAGCTCTTGGTGTGGGCGGCCTTGTCACACAAAGGCTGTTCCTCACACTGGACAAAAGACACTGTTATGAGAAAAGGTATTATAGGGGTAGGGGATCTTGGAGTTAGAAAGGAAGTGAGCCTCTCCGGATGATGTTCATGGAGTTTTCTTATTTTTATCGTGTGGTTACAGAGTCAGGAGTGCAGTTTCCAGGTTCTCGCCCTCTTGTGGAAAGGTGCTCACTCGGGTAGTAAATGGCCATCAATTGTGATTGGACGGCCATCAACTGTGGCTAGTTGGCCGTCAGCTGTAACCAGTGAGCCACTGGCCACTAGTATAACAGCTATGGCTATGCTAGCAGAAAATGAGGGCTAGCAAGGAGATGGTGGCTGAGCTAGCAAGAGCGGATTGCAGTTAGCACGGCGGGTTGCAGCTAGCAATGAGGTTGGTTGGCAGAGAGAAGTAGACGGCAGGTTGCAGATAGTGTGGATCGGTTTCCTGTGTCTCCAACCCAGGCACCAGTGAGAATATAGTGTTATGACTCCCCTATCTATGGCTCCATGCGTGTTCCTTTTTGGCCTCAGCATGTCCTGCCTTCTTATGTGGGGAGCAGGACCAGATACCCCGCATGACACCCTGCATGACATATTGTTTTTCTTTTCTTGTATACATGTGTACCTCAGAAATATGGCAGGTTTGATTCCAGACCACCACAGTAAAACAAATATAATAAAGCAAGTCACATAACATTTTTGGTTTTGCAGTGCATAAATATAAAAGTTATGTTTATACTGTACAATAGTCTATGAAATGTTCAATAACTTTATGTCTAAAAAACATAACATACATATCTTAATTCAAAATACTTTATTGCTAAAGAATGCTAACCATCATGTGAGCTTTCAGAGAGTTGCAATCTTTCTGCTGGTGGAGGGTCTTGCCTCAATGTTGATGAAAACACAGTATCTTCCAAGCACAATAAAATGAGGTATGCGTGTAATAACAGAACTCCTTATGCTCTTTTTAAAAATTGCTTGTTTATAATTACTTTTTTAAAATAGTGATTCAACATTTATATGCCTCACAAAGTGGTAACACCAATAAGTTATAAACCATCTCATACTGTGCATATTTATTACAATATTATTGACTATATTCCTTATGCTATACTATACATTCTTGTGACTATTTTTTTAAAATTATAGTTGGGATTTAATATTATTTTATATTAGTTTCAGGTGTACAGTGTAGTGTTTAGACATTTGTATAATTTACGAAGCGATCCCCCAAGTATAGTACCCATCTGACACTATACGTAGTATTTAAATACTATTGACTATATTCTCAATTCTGTACTTTACATCCCTGTAACTCTTTTGTAACTACCAATTAGTACTTCCTAATCTCTTCACCCTTCTCATCTAGCCCCCTCCTCCCAACCCCTCCATCTAGCAACCATCAGTTTGTTCTCTGTATCTATGGGTCTATTTTGTTTTGTTTGTTTATTTTTTTCTTTAGATTCTACATATAAGTGAGATGATAAGTTATTTTTCTTTCTCAGTCTGACTTAATTCACTTAGCATAATATCCCCTAGATCCACCCATGTTGTCACAAATGGTAAGATTTCATTACTTTTTATGACAGAGTAATATTCTGGTGGATATATACGTACCACAATTTATGTATCCAATCACCATTGATGGGCACTTAAGTTGCTTCCGTATCTTGGCTATTGTAAATTGTGCTGCAGTGAACATTGGAGTGCCTATATCTTTTCAAATAAGTATTTCGGATTTCTTTGGATAAATACCCAGAAGTAGAATTGCAGGGTCATAAGGTAGTTTTATTTTTAAGTTTTTGAGGAACCTCCAACTCTTTTCCATAGTGGCTGCTTCAATTTGCAGTCCCATGAAGGTTCCCTGTCCTCTACATCCTCGCCAACATCTGTTTGATGATTTATTGATGATGGCCGTTCTGACAGGAGTGAGGTGTTATCTCATTATGATTTCAATTTGCATTTCTCTGACGATTAGTGATATTGAGCATCTTTTCATATATTCTTGACCATCTGTATGTCCTCTTTGGAGAAATGTCTATTCAGGTCCTCTGCCCATTTTTTAATTAGATTGTTTAATTTTTGGTGTTGAGTTATATGAGTTTTTTAGAGATTTTGGATATTAACTCCTTACAGATGTATCATTATTGAACATCTTTCCCGTTCAGTAGGATGTCTTTTTGTTTTGTTGATGGTCTCCTTTGCTGTGCAAAAACATTTTTAGTTTGATATAGTCCCATTTATTTTTTTCTTTTGTTTCCCTTGGCTGAGGTGATATGTCAGTAAAAATATCATTAAAAGTAATGGGTAATGTCTGAGAGTTTACTGCCTATGGTTTTGTTTGTTTGTTTTTAGTAATTTTATCATTCCGTGCCTTACACTTAAGTCTTTAATCCATTTTGAGTTTATTCTTGTATATAGCATAAGAAGGTGGTCTAGTTTCTTTCTTTTCTTTTTTTTTTTAGCATGTATCTGTCTGGTTTTCCCAGAACCATTTATTAAATAGACTGTCTTTACCGCATTGTATATTTTTGCTTCCTTCTTGTAGATTAAATGACCATATAGGGATGGATTTATTTCTGTGCTCTCTATTCTGCTGCATTGATCTATGTGTCTGTTTTTATGCCAGTACCATGTTGTTTTGATTACTGTGGCTTTGTAGTATAGTTTGATATCAGGTAGTGTGATACCTCCAATTTTGTTACTTCTTTCTGAAGATGGCTGTGCCTATTTGGGCTCTATATAGTTCTATATAAATTTTAGGATTATTTGTTCTACTTCTATAAAAAACACCATTGGTATTTTGATAAGGATTGCATTGAATCTATGGATTGTTTTGGGTAGTATGGACATTTTAACTATGTTAATTCTTCCTACCCATGAGCATGGTGTATGCTTCCATTTATTTGTATCTTCTTTAATTTCTATCTTCAATGTCTTATAATTTTCTGAGTAGGTCTTTTACTTCCTTGGTTAAAGGGGAATGCTTTTAGCTTTTTTCAGTTACCCAATAATGTATTTTATAGAACCCCCACCACCACCACCCCATCCCTACAGGAGCCAGTCCAGTGTCAGGTATTACATTTATTTGCCATGTGTCTTTAGCCTCCCTTACCCTTTATAACATTGACATTTTGAACAATACAGTCCCTCCTTCCTTTTTTGTTTGTCTGTATCCTCATAATTAGATTGAGTTTTCACTTTCTTAGCTGAAACACCACATGGGGGATGCTTTGTCCTTCTCAGGCACATAGTATTCAACAGGGACTCATCGTTGATGATAATTTTGATCACACAATGAAGATGTTTCCTGGTTTCTCCAGTATATAATTACTTTTTTTTTTCTGTCTTGAAATTAATAGTCTGTCTATGAGGAGACATTTGAGACCATGAAGATATACTGCTCCTCATTAACATTCCTCAGTAAACTGAGATCGTGCCTGATCATATCTTTACCATGAAGGTTGCAAACTGACAATTTTTACACTCCAGCCCTACTTTCATGTTTACCAATCAGATTTCTGCAAATAAGTAGTTTATTTTTTCGCTTAAACTTTTTATTTTATTTTAGATAATTGTAGATTAACTTGCAGTTGTGAGAAATAATAGAAAAAGAGCCTTTGTATCCTTTATCCATTTTCCTCAATGGTAACATCTTTCAAACTTATCATAGTTGTAACACATAGGATGTTGACATAATATAATATATAAGAACATTTGCATCACCTCAGGGTTTCCTCTTTATAGCTGCACCCATTTGGCTATCATCTCTACACTCTCCTTAACTACGCAAATCACTAATCTGTTCTCCATTTCTAGAATTTGGTCATTTCAATAATTTGTAAATTAAATAGTATAGTATGTAACCTTTTGGGATGTGAGACTTAGACCAAAGTCATTCTTATTTTTTGCCTATGGATGTCCAAATGAACCTGCACCATTTATTGAAAAGGCTGTATTTCATTCATTTAATTGTTTTTGTACCTTTATCAAATATTAGTTGGACATATTTGTATGATTATATTTCTGTGTTTTGGGTTTTACATTGCACTTCATAACAGTTATTGGTGTGTTTTTTGTTTGTTTGTTTTGTGGTACTATCTTTGTCTGGTTCTGGTTTCAGGGTAATTTGACCTTCATTAAATGAATTGGGAAATGTTCTTCCTGTTCTATTTTTTGGAAGAGAATGTAGAATTGATATTAATTATACTTTAAGTATTTGTTAAAATTTTGGGAAATAATTTTTATATTATAAATCTAAGTTTCTTGATACTTATAATAGTTTGTAGGGGGTTTTTTTTTTGTTTGTTTTTTGAGGAAATGGTCCTTTTCATCTAAGTTGTCAAATTTATGTGTGTAGAGTTGTTTGTAGTATTCCCCATTATCTTTCTGATATCTGTAGGTTCTATAGTGATATCTTCCATTTTATTTCTGATATTAGTAATTTGTCTTTTTTAAATCAATCTTACTAAAGGTTGCCAATTTTATTAATCTTTTCCAAAGAAAAGCTTTCTTCTAGTGAATCCTATGTTGTTTTTATGTTTACAATTTCATCGACTTCTGCTCTGAGCTTTCTCATGTGATTCCTTCTGTTTACTTTGGGTTTGTGCTGGGTTCTTGAAATGATTACTTAGATTATTAATTTGAAATTTTCTCTCTTTTCTAATGTATACATTTAGTATTATATATTTTCTTCTCATCATTGCTTTAGCTGTGTTTCACAATCTCTATCTTTTAATTGTTGTATTTGGACTTTTTTATTTAATGTGATTATTGCTACGTTAAGGCTGAATTTTGTCATTTTTATTTATTTATTTTCTGTTTTCTGTTTGTCATTTGTGTTTTTTATTTCTCTGATTTCTTTTACCTGCCTAATTACCTCAGTGATTTCTGTAGTTATTAATTAACTTTACCCAAGGACAGATCTGTTTGTTTTTTTTCTCCCTCAGCTACTGGGAGGTGGGCTTTAGGCCCTTGGAATTTCATGCCTGCTAAGAGTATTGTAATTTAGGAGGGGGACTTTGGGCCATACCAGATAGTCTGACAATGTAATTTATGGTGGGAACTTTGGGTCACAAGGTTATCAGCTTAACTTCTGGAGGGCTGAAGTCTGAGACTAGCTATGTGGTTAGTCAACCGTATCTGTGACTGAGCCCCAGTAAATACTCTAGAAACTAAGACTCAGGCGAACTTTCCTAAAGGCAACACTCTTATGTGTATTGCCACACTTTATTGATGGGAGGGGTTAACAATGTCCATGAATTCACTAGGAGAGGACAACTGGGACCTCCATGTTTGGAACCTTTCTAAACTATATCCCTTGCATCTCTTTTCTTGGCTGATTTTAATCTTCATCCTTTCACTGTAATAAACTATAACCACGAGTATCACAGCTGTCAGTGATTTCCATGAGTTTTTCCAGCAAATTATCAAACTTAAGGGTAATCTTAGGGACCTCTGAACTTATAAGTGGCAGAAGTGAGGGTGATTTGGGAGATTCTCAGACTGCAAATGGTGTCAGAAGAAAGGGCCATATTGTGGACTGTTCCCTGACTTCACAGTATTGCATTTTATATACATAAATTATCACAGTCTTCCGGAGTCTTCATATTACCAGAGTGAGTAAAGTACAGTAACTTTACTTCCCTTTATGATCCTTTACCCTCCTTTGTTTACAATTAACTTTTTAAAAAAAAAAATTAATTATATAACTATAGTTGGTATACAATCTTATATTGGTTATATTAGTTTCAGTTGTATAATATAGTGACTTAACATTTTTATACCTTACAATGTGATCACCCTACGAATTCTAGTCATCATCTGTCATTGTGCAAATTTATCACAATATTATCGACTATATTCCCCTTCCCCTTTTCACCTGTTCAACGCCCCCTCCCTTCTGGTAACTAGCCCTTTGGTCTCTGTTTCTATGAGTCTGTTTCATTTTGTTTTATTTGTTTTGTTTTTGTATTCCACATATAAGTGAAACCACATAGATGAATCTAGAAGGTATTATCCTAACTAAAATAACTCAGGTAGAGGAAGACAAATACCATACTTATAATTATCTTAAATATTTCCTCTACATACACTTAAAGCCACTTCAGACAGAGTTTTAATTTTGCTTCAGCCAAGAAAGGAAAGCCTGTTTTATTTACCCATATTTTTGCTTATAATATTCTTTCATTCTCCCTTATGTTCCAAGCTTTCTCCTATGTTTCTTTTCTGTTTGGGGAACTTCCTACAGTTATTTTTGTAGGGTAGGTTAGCTAGCAATGAATTGTCTTACTTTTCCTTCATCTGAGATGTCTTGGTTTCCCTTTCTATCCTTTAGTATATTTTCACTGAGTATAAGATACTGGATTGAAAATTCTTTTTTTTTCAACATTTGAAAAATGTATGCCTCCCAGTTTTCTGATGAGAAATTCAAAGTCATTTTAGTTGTTTTGTCCCCTGGAAATATGGTCATGTTTTTTTCTGCATGATTTCAAGGTTTTTTTCTTTGTCATCAGTTTTCAGACATTTCGTTATGAAGTGTCTTATGTGTATTTATTGCATTTATCCTGTTTGATCATCTTCTCTAATCTATATTTTTAAGTCTATTGTCAAATTTAGGAAGTTTTTAGCCATTATTTTTTACATTACTTTTTCAATCTCAATCTCTTTTTCTTATTCTCCTGGGACTCTGATTCCATGAATATTAGATCTTTTGTAATAATTTCAAAATTTCCTGAGACTCTGTTCATTTGTTTTTTCAATCATTTTTTTTCTCTGTTGCTCCGATTGGGTTGTTTTGTTTCATCTTCCACTTTTTTGATTCTTTCCTCTGTCTCTTCCATTCTATTATTGAACCTATACTCAGAAGTTTTTATTTCAGTTGTTATAGTTCTAAGTTCTAATATTTCTATTTGGCTTTTCTTAATATCATCTTCTCTGTTTGGTGTGATTTTCTGTTTCATTCCTGAGATTTTGTATTTTTCCATTTGTTTCAGGTATGTCTGTATTTGCTCATTAAACCAGTTTTATCATGGCTACTTTAAAATCTATGACATAATTCTAACATCTCTGTCATCTTGGTGTTTGCATTTATTGGTTTTCTTTTTTTCATTCAATTTTCTATTTTTCTGTTTTTGGTATAATGAATGATTTTTGTAAAAACTTGGACATTTTTGCATCATGTTATGCATCTCTGGTTCTTATTTACAGATTCTGCTTCCATTAGATTCTCTGACATAGCTCCATTGAGGGAAAAGGGAGGAGACACTGTTTCATTACTGTCATGTGGAGGTAGAAGTCTAGGTTTCTCACTCAATCTTTGTTAATACATAGAAGGGTGCTCCTCAGTATTGCTGGGTGGAGGTTGGAGTGGGGCTCCCCATATGGTTTCCACTGATATTTTGCTAGAGGTCATTTGGTTACTGGGTGATAGTGAAAGTCCTAAAACACTACTTCCATCCTCCTTTGATACTAACAGTGGGGGGAGGAAGGGAAGAAGTTCAGACTCTCCATATGTTCTCCACTCATACTACAAAAGGGTGATTTTTACTCTTTAGCCATATTACTTGACCTTTTCTGACACTTCCTCTGCAGGGGTGTCTGGGTATCTCTTAACAACCTCATGGAGTCTAGACTTTCCATGCTGCCTTTGCTCACGTGGGTGTGGATGGGGCCACAATTTTTTTCTGTGGTGCTTGATTGAATTGAAGTAGGCTTTGTCTAAAAAATGTATGTCTTGCTAGGGTTTTACTGTTTTGGTCTTTTGGCTATATGGATAGGCTCTGGTGGGGGTTTTTTGTCTGTGTCTGTTGGTATTTCTGGATCGCTGCCTTTTTGGTTCCAAGTCAAGGATATATAGCACAAAACAGAAATCCCAGGGAAGTTACTACCATGGCTTTCCTCAGGTCCCTAGTTGGTCTATGTTCTTTTCCCTAACTTTCAGAAGTAAAAAAAAAAAAAAAAAAAAAGTTTGTATGCAATGTCTAGAATTTTTAGTTATATTTATCAGGAGGAGTAAGGAAAACATGTCTATTCCATTTGCCAAGAAGTGGAAGTCTCCAAGTAGATCATGTTTTAAACTCCTTCCCAAGGATCCCTTCTCTGTTGGATTTAATTGTGACCATACAGTAGAGAATTTTCAGCTTCTAGTTGGGTTCATAGCCTGTGATAGAAACTGAATAAATGTTTTGGGAGGAATTATTTATCTTGGAAATAGTTAAGGACAGAGAAATGAATTCCTAATTGTTTTTTAACTTAATCCCCAGATAATCAATATTGGTTTGTGGATCTCAAATATCCTTGAAAGGTCATACACTTAAATTTGTTTGTACTGAAATCGCTTTTATTGAGTGTGTTTTATTATAACTAAATTAATTATTTTATTCTCAAAGGAAAGATTGCTCTCAGAAGACAAACCTGTTTCTTTTCTTCTGAGGAGATTTTATCAGTTGTCTCCAAAAGATGTAAAGATATGAATATATGATCTGCTTTACTAGGTAACTTAACAGAAGTTTTTTGGGGAAATATTTTAGGTACAGCTCTTATTACCTTATCGCTGGCGCCTTCCTGAGTATATGATGTAGTGGGAGGTAAGGAAGAACAATTGGATACAGTAAGACCTGCTGTGTTTAAACCAATTTCTACCCCTGAAACCTCCTCTGAAGATGTTTCATACAATAAAATAGGAAGTACTTGAGAAATAGTTAATATTCCTTAGTGAATTTTGCTAGTGAGGCAGGGAAATACTACTAAAAAGAACAGCAATCTAAAAAAATGATTCAAACAAATGTGCTATTAAATGCAATTAAAATAAATTAAAGTGGTGAGTAAAGATGTAATGCTTTATTTCTTACAATTCCACCCATGAACATACATACTTAAAGACTCATGAAAAGGATAAATGGGTTTTCTTTCTACTTTATTAAATCTTTAAGTCATTGGAAATATACAAACCCACACTTCTTTGCTCACATCCCATTCGTCTGTGAAAGAGGGTGAAAGTAATGGCTCCAAATGTTTCTCATCTTTGTCTGAGTCCTATATCCTATTGATTGCTTGTTTCCAGCAAATGGTTGATGAGCCATAAACTCGGAGGCAATCTATGCCCTATCTCCTCATCACTTTCCTTATAACTACCAGAATCAGATTCATTCTATCTGCTTTTTGTGTTTTTAAACATTAGTTTTAACCTTAATACATCCATGTAGCTCTCAACAAGGTTATTATTTTTTATAGGAAGAAAAATGAACATTTTGCATTTTTAAAATTGCATTTAATAATTCAGAACCACACATTGGTTTCTGTTCTTAGAAACTGCAATAATAGATTTGATTATTGAAAACACAAGATAAAATTTGCTTTGTAATGTATAAATATGTTGATGAAGAGTAATGGGATGCTGTGTGGTACAGCTTTGATTTACAGGTCAGCTAGGGTGGTCTGTTTTGATCATTATCTGTGCATTATTGATACCCTTAGATCAATGAAATGGTTTCCTTTTAGCTAGACTCAATTTGTACTTTCTTCAAAGAATGCAAGTTTTATTGGTAGGAACTCTGTTATTTGACCTCCCTGAAACCAAATTATTTAAAAGACACATTAGAAGAGGATTCTATTGCATTTTGATATTTTAGGAAATTTTTTAAAAAGTCTCCTTGGAAAGATAGCCTTTTCCTCCAGTGCAGCAGAATTGCTCCTCTGTATCAGATCCTTGTAGAGTTCTGGTTCTTTTTAATAAGATTAGCCTTAATCAAAGCCTTTCCCACTTTCCCTGGCCATTTGACATTAGAACTATTCAGGTAATGGCATCTCTTTTTTCTTTCTTTCTTCTCTCTCTCTCTCTTTTTTTTTTCCCTGATATGACCAAGTTGTTAGGTGACAGTTAAAACAATCCACATTTCACTCAAAATTAAAACAAAACAAAACACACACAAAAAAAACTTGAAATCACTTTTGAGTATAACCCCCCCTTACTTTTCATGTGTAATTGATTATCAAATTGTGTTGATAGCTTTCCTATAATATCTGATCAATCTGTTTCCCCTTATTTTAATTGTGGCTACCACAATTAAACAATTGGAATAATCACTGTTTCCAATGTTGGCTCTCTATAATCTAAACATTCTTGACTTATGTATTTAAAGGGTCCAGTCTCTGAAGTTAATGAAAAATGGCACAGTGATATAATTCTGGAAAAATTATAATTAAAAAAAAATATATATGTCCCCAAGGTTTTCAGTGGTTTTGCTTGAATTGGATACCCAGGGTTAATCACCATGGATGTGGTGATGTGATTGGCCAGGCCTGAGTCACATGAGTACCTATGAGCCTTGGGGTCTGGTTGTAGGTGTCAATCACACACAAAACACATGACTGAAAGGTGGAAGAAGAGTGGTTCCCAAAAGGAAATAAGGCGTTCTGTTATTATATTAAAAATAGGCAAATGATAAAAACAAGAAAACTCCATGAACATCATCCGGAGAGGCTCACTTCCTTGGGGAACTCCAAGATCCCTTCCCCCTATAATACCTTTTCTCATAACAGTGTCTTCTGTCCAGTGTGAGGAACAGCCTTTGTGTGACAAGGCCGCCCACACCAAAAGCTCAGGGTCCACTTGCGTGTTCCATAAACACCCACTGTGTGAGCACAGCAGCCTGGGGGCTGCAGGAGGAAGCCCTATAGGAGCTGAGGAATAGGACAGCCGTGAACTCCACAGGCAGGGGCACTGGAGTGGTTCTTCCCAGTGAAATTTATGGCATTCATGAATCCATAAACAGTCCGAGATTTTTCCTCTTAAATTGACAATGTGTAAAACCAAAGCTCCTGGATGAGACCTGTAGGTGGCTTATTTCAATTGAAATGTGTTGATTTTAACATGTACCTGTATTACATATATCACACAATTCATAATATGAACATTTAATCAGCATTCAAAATACATTGAAATAACAAATATTTATGAATAAATGTTTATGGACTCCCAGAAAAATTGAGTGCATTTGCTGAGAGAGGTAATATTCTTTGTTAGGGGACTACAATGCTCATCTCAATACTGAAAAAATAAAGCAACTTTTAAAGTTAATCCTAATGTAACACTTCTATCAGTTAAAAATGATGAAAAATTAATTCTTATTGAGTGTATTAATTGCTGGCAGTAAGGCCAAAAGCTTGGTTGTGTGCTAACTAGTAAAATAGTTTTCTGAAAGAAGAACCACAGACTCTAACCAGCAAAGCAATAATGTGTTTCTTCCTCTTTCTACAAAAATAGCACAAAAATGAAGCCTGTATCCAAATGCCAGAGTCATATAATGGCAGTCACTGTATTACAACCATGATTGTCCAAATACAAGATAATGTTTTCAGTCACTATCTATCCAGAATCAGGGGAATAAAATTATTCCCATTTCCAACAAAAATCTCCTTTTGCCCCAAATATGTCATACCAAAGTCCCCTGAGCAGCAGGGTAAGCTGTAAAATCAAACTAACATAAATAAATAAAAATAAGCAAAATGAAAATTGCATTGTTAAAAAGTGAAGACAAATTCTCTCAAGTCACAAATGCTTCTCTGCCTGTAACCACAATATAATATATAGATAGATAGATAGATAGATAGATATAGATATAGATATAGATATATAGGTAGATATAGATATATAGAGATATGTAGAGATATATCTACGTATCTCTCTCTCTCTCTCTCTCTCTATATATATATATATATATATATATATAGATAGATAGATAGATAGATAGATAGATAGATAGATAGATTATATATATATATATATATATATATATATATATATATATATATCTTCCTTTCTCCATTTTAGCCAAGCCCAGGAATATCTGTAGAACTGGGGAAGCTTGGTATATGATCCAGCTTTGCCATTTTTCTAGCAAGTTCCCATATCCCATATCTGGACACTTACATTTCACCTGTCACTTCTTTCTACATCTCTGCAGGGCTTCTGAAAGATGCTCACTAATCACTTCTCAGAATGGTGATCAGGGTGAAAAGCGAAGGATAGAAAAAGTCTGAGAGCTGTAACTTGGTACAAATGGAATAGTGGAATTAAATAATTTCAATTCAGTACATATTTCTTTTCCTAGCCTCGTCACTTACATGCTATGTTCCAAGTCCCCTTGTAGCTAAAGCATCCCGTTTGCTCAGGCAAAAGATATTGGGCTAGTCTATGCAGAAAGGAGCCCTGATGATACCAGGACGGTTACCATCCAGACACGGGGTGGTGACTCATGAGGTGGGCTGTCAGGACGAGCTCTCCCCAGTAATCAGAACAATGGTAATTAGCTTGGCCAGAGAAATAGACTGGTTCCCTCTGGGATCTTGATTGGAGAGTAGAGGATACTGAACAGTCAAGCATGGCAAGAACAGGTGAGAAGTATCAAGACACAAAAGAAAGGCTAGAAGGAGATTTGCAAACCCACAGGGATGACTGATAATGAACAGCCATGGCTGGGTGAGCAACTGTGGACCGATGGAATGTTATATTCAGGTCATGGAGCTGCTTAGCTGACAGTAGTTAGGACTTTAGAACAGTAGTTAGAAAATGGTTAGACTTCACGTGCAGCCATTGACTATAGGACAGAGTTTAGTTTCAATATTTGCATCATCTTTTATTCCAGCTGGTACAATTTTCTGGGAATAAACTACACAAATTTTGATCTGATTGTTACAGGGAATCTATGATTTGAAAACAAAACAAAACAAAGCATTCCTCTTGTAAATTGTCTTCTGGCACAAAGCTTTAAAAATGTTTAAGTGATTCTATACAAGTCTGTATGAATACCCTGAGTAGACAGCTCATCTGTGCAAAAGAGTATTTTATGCTATATCAGAGAACATTTACCAGTCATAGTATGTGAGGTATTTAAACATTACATTTTAACAGATATTTTCTTTAATTTTTTTTATTTTGTCTGTCAAAAATCTTCAGTGAACCCAAATGCCAATTAGTAGGGCACTGGTTGAATCAATAGTGCTGTATCTGCAAAGTGAAAGACTGTAGAATCATTAAAGTAAGTAAATCCACCTGGCTTTACATAGAAAAATGCGCAACATTGATTGTTAAAAAAGAAAAAGAAAATTGTGGAAACGGTTTAGAGTAGATACACAATTTTGTTGAGAAAATAAGTAAATGTATCCATATGTACATGTGTTTGTACAAAAATGTCTAGAAGGCTGTGCTCTAAATTATTAAAGTAGCTACCTCTTAGAAGCAAATGTAAAAATATTTTTAAACCTTCATACAGTCAATTACTGAGTGAAATTTTCATTAAGAGAGCATGCCTCACTTTTATATGCAAAATTGAAATTTAAAATAAAATGACATCTAAGAAGTCTTTGCAAACTATACAAGCAAGTCTAAAACTAATATTCAAATCCTCACAATTTGCCCCCTGCTGATATTCTACCATTATTGGTCACTTTATTAGAATGAGGGTGAGATAAGATGACCTCCAAGGTTATTTGCAACTTGCTTTTATGTTTTACTAACTCTGTTTTGACCAAAGTGATTTCCCCTTTTTCTGAAGGTGCCTCCTGTGACTATGGGGATCTCTTTGAATACCTGCATTCACAGGGGTGAATCTGGCCTCCTTTAAATACCAGTACGTGTCTTCCATCTTCCATCATGTTTTTACATATCCAACACTTCTGCCTGTCAATATTGATAACAAAGTTTTCTGAACTTCAAGGATTGGGTGCCACTGTCATAGTTTTTGCTAAACCCATGTGCAATCTGTAATATTACATAATTTACTTGGGTTGTCCCATGTTTTCTTTAGTGTTTTTGTAAGTATATGTTTATAGAATTAAGTATGAGCAGTGAAACAAATTATATGATCAGTCTGTTCTACACTTTCTTTAATGGCTAATAGGAAAAAAAAAACTGTTTAAATATAGCACATACTCAAAATGGAAATTGTTTTCTGATCTGTAATAATCTATTAATTATTCTGATACTAATGCCAATGTGTGGGTTTTTCCCCACACCAAGAAATTCTCTGAAACCAGCTGGGCATGCTATAATTCCTCTCAATTCTCACACTTTGTAGATTGCATCATCTCCCACAGGTTTAAAGCTCAGTCCTACAAGACTGGCCCCTTTACCCCAATTCAGATACCAAATGCAAGTCCAGGTTTTCACCTATGCTTCTGACCAACTGGCTATAGATCAGTAGTTCCAACGACCCCCTTCTTGGATTTGATTAATTTTCTAGAGCAGCTCACAGATCTCAGAGAAACATTTTCCTTGTTAGATCACCAGTTTATAATACAAGGCTATAACTCAGGAACAGACAGATGGAAGAAATGAATAGAGCAAGGCATGTGGCAAGGGCACAGAGCTTCCATGCTCTCTGGGTGCGTGACTCTTTGAATCTCCATGTGTTACCCAACCCGGAAGGTTTTCGAACCCTATATTTCTGAGTTTTGATGGGGGCCTTATTTCAAAGGTAGGATTGATTAAACCTTCAGTCATTGACAATGAATTCAACCTCTTGCCCCTCTCTCCTCCCCAGAGGTGGGAGGGGAGGGGGGTGCACGTGGGACTGAAATTTCAAATCCATCCTTAGGTGCTTTCCAAAAGTCACCTTATTAACATAAACTCAGGTGTGATTGAAAGAGTCTTGTTAGGAATATCAAGAAACTTTTATGGTTCTTATCACTTAGGAAAAATCAAGGGTTTTAGAAGTACTGTATCAAAAACTGGGATGAAGATATATATATATATATATATATATATATATATATATATATATACATATTTTTATTATAAATCACAGTATCACATGTAATTCTTTTGCACAGATGAGCTGTCCACTTTGAACATATAGCCTGTATAAAATAACTTTAGAATTATTATCTTAACTATCTTAGAAACATTTTCCTTTACCCTATGTTACTTTCTAAGTGCTTAAGACCAGGGGCACATTTAAAAAAAAAAAAAAAACTCTTCCAGACAGGTCTACTGACAACTTTTCGACACCTTACTTATTCTTTGTATGCCTCCATACTTCATCAGGTCATAACAGTAGTTTCTACCTGATGGAATTATTAGATTATATGAAATAATTATATTTAAATGTGATTAGAATAGTGCTTGGCACATACTAGTGATGTTTGATTTAATCATCATTCATCTTGAGAGTTTAGTAAAAATCAGATATGATACTTCAAACAGTGCCTGGCACACAGTAAGTATGTAGATATTACTGGTGATGATGACGATGATGATGATGATGGTCATATGATGATGATTACTACTCACTCTAGAAAGGGAATGTTGAAGATTTGACAAATGAGCACCGGTGAGAGCTGAAACCCAACCCACTTTTGCTCATCATACTGTAAGCTCTTGGGTGGGCTGTGCCACGCCTAAGAAACGGACACATTGTATTATTTTCCAATCCAGAGAGTGCTCCTTCTTGTACTTTGTCTACCCAAAGGAAAACCTTTTCATTAAGTTTACAAGGAGTGGTATAAGTTCATGTTGTCCTTAGAAACACAATATTTGTAGCCTTCAAATACAGGTTTGAAAATAATTTAGGGAATTCTTTCTTTTTTTGATCCTTCTGTAATTCCCCTGCCACATTTTATAAAAGTGTCTAGGCACCCTTTATGCTCTTTGGTCTCAGGGCAGGTTTGAATTTCAGGGCTAACTGCCAAAGTTTCCTGTAAGACATTTTGTCCTTCTGGATTTGGTTTCTAAAGGCTGAGCATCTTGAACAGATGACAGTGTCTGTGTTGAGGATGACGGTTTTAGAGAGTACACATTGAGGAAATGACTGCATTTTGGAGGGAACAGGAAGCAGTTTGGGGGCAGATTTCTGGAGGGTCCTGGTCTCAGCATACATTCCCATGTACATCCATGGCATACATCAAATAACTGTTGGATTTTAGGCTTGTATAATGAGGTTGTCAACTATGGCCGTGACAGACTGCAATACGAAGCAATTTCTCTGTAAATGTCCTAAATTATGG
Source organism: Rhinolophus sinicus (assembly GCF_036562045.2). Taxonomy (NCBI): domain Eukaryota; kingdom Metazoa; phylum Chordata; class Mammalia; order Chiroptera; family Rhinolophidae; genus Rhinolophus; species Rhinolophus sinicus. Next base: position 46,057,145 of record NC_133759.1, on the reverse strand, counting down.
AGAAACATGGAAAGTGATATACCCAATAATTGCAAAGATGGGAATTTTCCACCAGTCCAATAGGCTTTTGAGGCTGAGGCTTGAATATAATTTGATTAAATGAAATTAAATATTAAATGAAAATTGATAATTCTTGCATACACTGTAAAAGTAGATTCATAGAGCTTACCCAGAAAAATAAGTGGTTTTATAGGCTAGATTTGTCCATGTCACACTGGGATATGAACCTCCTAATGATTCAGAAGGATAATTTAATATTTAATAACCTGAGTCCCAGGATCCATCACTTGTCTTATAGCTGCTCTTTGGAGGATGTGTGAATAGCTTTTTACTAAATCTTCATTCAAGGATGAGTCTTAAAAAGTTCTGGAAATATAAATAGTATGAACTTCACTGAGAATAGTGCAGAACAAACACACTAAATAGTAAACTAGAAGTAATCTGAAAGAGTGAATGTGCTCATTTTGAACGAAAAATTGTAAACCCAATGACGGATGGTAGAACAGCAAATGAAACATCATCTAGTCACTGTAGACTCCCTAATGAAGCATAAACCTTAGCTTTGTTGCAAGGAGAAAAGTAAAACTATTCTCCCTTAATGTGCACAGCAGACCAGAGGTGTTCAGTCATCTCTTCCAAGTGTAAAATCACTGATGGTAAAATCACCTCATCATCCTTATGGAGGTAAGGATCATTTACATAAACTTAACGTCACCCTTGACAAGCAGACTCTTTGTTGATTTCATTAAATGCTAGACTTTACTCACCCAGCTCACCTCAGGGTACACACGTTTCATTTCCATGAGTATTCTGGGATGAGAGTCTCTGTCATTTGCCAACATCCCGGCCAACATCCACATAATAAAATGCAATCACCGTGGAACATGGACAGAAAAACAATCCATCCAGTGTTTAATGAGTGAACATTAGCGTGCTCTTAAAAATACTAATAACAAGTTTAATTACCGTTCATTTTAGTATGGATGACAGCTATCTAAAACCTAACTTGTTACTAAAGTAATTTTAGTAGAAGTAGAAAATAATAAATAAAATAATGATTGTAATTGTGAGTTAGGTACTTCTAGAAGTTAGACATAACATTGTAACATTAACTCAGAAAAGAGACACTTTTTTTTCCAGATTACAAGGTTTTAGAGAGCCCCTCTTTTCCTACTCTGACTTTCAATCTGATATTGTCTTCGAGTCAATTTTGACTGTTTTAAAAGTGATTATATGTTCTGGACCCAGTTCCACTGTGTGTGTGTGTGTGTGTGTGTGTGTGTGTGTGTGTAGTTGGGGAAAGTGTGTCCCACACACCAAGCAATTCTCAAATATCAGTTGGGTGTCCTACAATTCAATTGAGCTCTGACACTATCTACCTGGACATAGTGTCAGATCCCCCGGGGTAAGGGTTGTTGATGTAAGAATGTCCAAATCTATAGAAAATTTTATGAGTTTATGTGAGTCAAACTAAGGACATGCCCAGAAGCAAGACCTCCAAAATCTTCCATAGATTGGCAGTTTTACAGTTCTTTTTATATATTTGGAATAAAAGGAGGGAACATAAGGAAGATTACATGAAATCCATTGATGGTAGATTAACAAGGTCAAGAAATCAAGGCAAGGAAATCCCTGTGATAGGATAAAAAGTAAAATAGAGAGATGTACTTATTTTACATTGGTGGATACAAGATAATTAACATTTAATATTTACAGTGATAGGCATGGTATAGAGACAACAAGATCATCTGCTCCCTTGAGGGTGGTTATGCATGCCTCCTAGGGGTCTGAAAAAGGATTATTCTGGCATTTCAAAGACATGTAAACCTATATGCATAAGAACAATGGCCAGGGCTGGCTTAAAAACCTTTACTAAAGCAGTTATATGCCTGTGGCACCACTACCCACCATGACCTGCACAGCTAGGAATTTATGATCAGAATACCCTTTGAGGTTACTTTTGTTCACTGAGCTTGTTAAATTTATTACATAGCACCCTTTTCATTCACAGGTTTCAGTCCTATAAGACTCTCCCCCACCCCTTCAGATGCCAGTCTCAAGTCCGGGTTGTCTTCTATGATTCTAACTCACTGGCTATAAATCAGAAGTTCAAACATCCTTCTTGAGTCCCATTAATTTGCTAGAGTGGCTCACAGAACCCAGGGAAACTGGATCACCTGTTTATTATAAAAGAACATAGCACAGGAACAGCCAGGGGGAAGACATGCATAAGGCAAGACCTAAGGAAAGGGTGCAGAGCTTCCATGCCCTTTCAGAGCCCACCACTCTCTCCAAATCATGTTCACCAAACCCTGGCCTTTTGGGTTTTCATGAAAGCTCCATCACATAGTTATCATTAGTTAATTGATCATTGTGGACTGAGTCACCCACTAAATCCTCTTCCTTCCTTAAAGTGGGTGGTGTGGGTGGGAATAAAAGTCCCAATTCTCTAATAACATGGTTGGCTCTATTGGTAACAGTGTCCATCATTATAAGTCACATCGTTACATAACAAAATACACCTTTATCACTCTCAAAACTTAGAAAATTTCAAGGTTTTTGGAGCTGTGAGCCACGAATCATGGATGAAGAACAAATATATATGAGAAATATATTTTGGTCATGTGAATGACCAAATATATAGTTTTCTTATAAATCACTATATTGTAGTGATATTATTCTACCATTTGGGGTTTTTAATCCCAAAGGATAAAAAATAGTTAAAAACAAACAAACAAACAAAAAACATTTGGGGCTTTCTAAAAATTATTCAAATACAGAAAAAAAATGCCTAACAACATGATATAGAATTGTGCTAGTCTTAAGTTTGATTTGTCGAGAGCTGTTGGTCTGAGAACTGTCTGTTTGCCTGTCTATGACTAGGTGAATTCATTAGCATTAGGAATTTTTATAGCAATTTGACATTGCCACATGTTTTCATTATATTTTAAAAATGTAATCAGTCTGGTATGGATTGTGAAAAAAATTCTTTGCTATAGAAACTTAAAGAAGCACTGAATTTTAATGAACATGGGACTAAACTTCTCATATGGAACTTGTGAAAACTGGGAGAGGGAAATGTGCTGCTGTAAAGATTACATTTACATTACATGTGATCAATTTTTTTTTCTTTGAAAGAGGTAGGTATGTACCTATTCAGCAGTTCCCATATTTCAAGCATCTTAAATTAGCCATTTATTCTTTAACTGTGTGCTGGACATAACATGTCTTACAAGTTCTTATACGTGTGCTTCTTTGAGACTATTATCCTGGTGTGTTATCTCATACTTCATAATCCCAATGTGGGCACAGTTTACTGGTGAACTGTTGATGCATGGAATAAAACATGAGTTAAAATTTGCTAAATTTATTCAAAAAGTGAAGGCAGAATAAGCAGAAATTTCAGCTTAGAAGATAGATGGTAGAAAAGTCAGGAAAATTTCTGTGATTTGGATGGACCATTCAATGGACTCAAGAGAGACATCTTGGTGTAGAGAAAAGGCAGGATACTTGTGTCATACAGACACCCATTTGAATATCAAGTCCATATGATATAAGCTATTTGACTTATCCTGTCACTTACACATTTATCACCCAATTTCTCATTTTAAATGGGGATAATAATTGTGGAGGTTTGTTTATGTTGGCTTTTGTAGTGCCCATTCTGACTGTTTTCTTGTGTGCCTTCCTGTACTTTTCACCTTTCCAGCCTCTGCAGTATATTCCCCGGCTCCCTTGCAGCTATGGTTCTGGATGTGATTTTAGTTCTGAAAATCACACATACTACTGGGACTTGGATTTGAAATTTGAACTTGTCTGGTGCAGATCCTGCCAGAAGTGGCTCAGATGGTTCTGTAACCACCAGCTGCAGTGGAGTTTTCCTGATTTGAGGAGTTACTTTCTCACCATTGCAGAGAAAGTAGCTGTTGTGATAGCCTGGCGTGGAGAGAACCTCAGTCTAGAGTCCTTTGCTTCACCTCTGTAAACTTTTTCTTCTTCAAATATCTACAAAATATTCTGTTCTTTACAGCTGAATCATGAATGAGATAATGTTAGTACCTACTTCATAGATTACAATCATTTAGTGATTAAATGGGATACTTGCATATAGATTGCTTAGCCAAATGCCTGGCACAGTGTAGGTAATAAATATTCGCTTCTTGATTTCCCTTCATGATGCCTAGGGAAGTTCAATGTGAACCTTCCTGATAGAAAAATTAAATCATGTCAGTAGACTTTTTAGTTATGAAGTGGCTATGTATGACTCAATACAGAATGATGTAGAGACAGTGTCATAATGGTAAGGGCAGAGAACAGTAAATGCTATTTAGAGTAAAATGATCTAGGTTCAACTCTCAGAACTTCTTATTGTTGGCCTTGAGCAGAGTTTCCTGGGATTTATTTATTTTATCTATAATGGGAGACAAACTGCGTTATTTCAAATGTTCCTCAAGTTTTTAAAATTCTGAGGCTCATATTCTAGCTTCATTTGTTTTTAATTTTCAGTGATTATTTGAAATACCAGTAATGCTCACTTCTTTAGATGATTTATTGTTTAGAGAATGTGATGGCAAAAGATAAAGAGATTTTCCTTTTAAAGACTTGCTTAATGCTTTCAGTCATAAAAGGTGAATTAAGCAATGCAATGAAGAATAAATAGAGGTGATAATGGTACATTGAGTACATTTTGGGGTGTAAAGGAAAAAGTTCTTTTAGTTTAGTTGGTCATATCAGTGGGATTTTTCATGGCGACAACTGGCTATTGTTCTAAAAATATGAATCTTGAAAGCCTGTTTGTTGTTGGTATGCTTGTTGTTGTTTTTTTGTTTGTTTGTTTTTACAGTTAGAAACTTTGATTATAGTGCTACAATTTAGAAAAGGTACTCTGAGGGACTGAAAAATATAGATGATAATATAATCTTTTAAAGGTGTAGGAAGTAGATACAATATCTGGCAGAGAAAAGCAGATTTCACAAAAACATAATAGAAAAAGATAGTTAACTTTTTTTATAAATGCATCTAAAAGGTGAAAATCAGTAGGGGAAAGGAACTTATCTCCTAGTTTTATAGCTGTTTAAATTCTTGGTGGATGTCAGGAAAGATACAAAATGTCATGTATTCTTTCTCTCTTAAAAGTGCTTAAAAAATCCATAAGAAAATCAAAGCTGCCTTTTAGCTATTAAAATTGAATTTTTAAAAATGGCATGGGTTTAGATTTGGATTGACATTATTGACTAGCTACTTTTTAAAAATACAAATTATAGCAGTATTGATGTTTGAATCAGGCCCATTTGGTTGTAATGAGGAAAAATTCAGTCAGACTATTTCACAGAACAAATGGCTTTGTGTTTGGTATAATGGACATACGGACTTAGATCGGAACTGGAAGCTTAGGCATAGAGATAAATATTTCTCAGCCTCTCTGAGTCTTTGTTTCTCTGGGTCCTTCCACTCTATTCCCCATTCCAACCTATGGAACTTGTCTTCTTACTGTGGTTTCCTACATTTTCATTTTCCAACTTGCTCATTTGCATATTTTACTTCCTCTAGATAGATTATTTTTGTACCCTTTAACAGCACACATATTTTCTCTAAGTTGTATTTTAATCTCATCTAGAAAATAGGAACCCTTGCCCTGTTGGGGAAGGAAGGCATTTTCCTCCGGTCTCCTCAGAGCAGCTCCTTTATTTGGGAATATATGATTAATAGGACATCAGACAATTACTTTCATGAACTCATCCTAGAAAAAGTGCTATATACCTCATTGCTGAATATCACTATGGTCACCTTCAGAGTACTCCCCTTGGGAAGCTATGCACTGACACCAGCACCTAGTCCACCCTTCAAATAAATTTTGGAACTCTTTCTGGAATGGCCATCAGAGCTGTCGTTGTATTACCCCGATGTCCTGAATGTCATCAAAATGTCTTCTTTTCAATATTTCCTGTATCTTTGGGTAAAGAAAGAAGTCATTGGGGGCCAGATCTTGTGAGTAGGGAGGGTGTTCCAATACAGTTATTTGTTTACTGACTACAAACTCCCTCACAGACAGTGCCGTGTGAGCTGGTGCATTGTCGTGATGCAAGAGCCATGACTTGTTGGTGAACTTTTAGGTTGTCTAACTTTTTCACACAGCCTTTTCAGAATTTCCAAATAGTAAACTTGATGAACTATTTGTCCAGTTGATACAAATTCATAATGAATAATCCCTCTGATATAAAAAAAAAAAAGTTTAGCAATATCATTGCAACAAGTTTGCGAATTTAATTGTCAGACCTTGTATGATTGAGGTCATTGGGACCTGGGCTGCTGAGCATGTGCTACTCATTCATATTCTCATTCTCTTGTTCTCTCTGTTTCTTAGTAGTTTTAAGTCATTGAGGAAAAAAGAAATCTTGATTTTCAATTCCAAGCTATATTCTGGTTTTACTAAATTTTTTTTCTTTTCATTTCTGTGTATGCTGATCTACTGGTTCAAAATCCTAGGGCCATAACTCTCAACAGGGAATTTTGATAGGTAGGGGACATTTGGCAATGTCTTGAAACATTTTTGATTGTCAGTACTAGAAAAGAGATTCTATTGGCTTCTAGTCGGTAGAGTCCAAGGATGTTGCTAAATATCATACAATGCACAGGGAAGAATTCCTCATTAAAAAAAAAAGTTTTTGTGGGCCAAACTGTCAATAGTGCCAAAGTTGAGAAATCCTGCCATAGGGAAGGGTTTGATGTTAATTTTTACCTTAATATTCAAACACTCTTTTATTACCTTTTCTAAGTATCTAATCTCAGTTACACACTTCCAGATGCCCAGGAAAAAATAAGATTGGTGAAGCCTATTTTTGAACTAACTTCCACAGAACACAGACTTTTGCCAATCTATGGCTTCAAATTCCTTAGTACAGTCCAAACAAGTAAGACCCAGTAAGGTATCAGCTGTAATGTATAAAACACGGACATATTAGCACTCATCTCTAAAAAAGGCAGAGCCATTTTTAGAAGGGGATATGGTTGCGTAGGAATCATAAAACATCTTTAGAATACAAAAAAAATATAACTACCTAAATATTTGATGACAAAAACACAAGTGGGTCTTCTATCATATATATTTTATAAGGTAATATGATTCAAGAATATTGTTTTGGATAGTCAGTTCCCATCTTTGTGAGAACTCTTAAATTTTATTAGCTCTGAGAAAAAACACACAAAAAAACAAATGACATATTAGATTAATTTATCTTTCCTGTTCTTTCAGTACCCAAGGGTCCATGATCCTTACTTCCAGGAACTTCTCGTAAGGTTTTCTTCCCCCCCCTGCCCCCCCAGAAACAAGTCTCAGAACAGGAACACAGAGGCAAGACAGAACAGACATCTTAGATGCTAATGTTCTCTAGAAGAGGAGAAGGGGAACTATTTTCCAGGGAGTGAGGAAGAGTTTCCTCCACAGATACTATTATATTTTTAATTAACTCACGTGTGTCCTTCGCTCCTGAGTAATATACTAATTAAAATGAATGATGAGCTGGAATTAAAACACTCTATTGTTTGATACTGTTTGTTGAGAAACACTTGCTAATTCTAGCCATTTTCCCTTGTGATGATTAGGCAGAGGGGGGCCACTTTACTGAGGAGACTGACGTAATGGTGTCCTCCCACACCCTAAAGCTCATCCGGTATGTGGAAGAGCCCAAGACATGAATTTGGAAAGGATCATCTCAGAGTTATCAAAAGAAAATGTTTTTATTCAGCGATTCATAAATTGGGCAATGTACAATCTAGCAAATGGAAAGGAACTTGGAAGAGCTGTAGAAGACAAGATTTTTATAGACCAAAGTAAGCAGGACCAAGGAATTTGTACTGGGCATTTGCTAATTGGTTAAGGAAGGGTTCCTTTCCTTCTGTGGAACAAAGTGAAGTCTTGGAACCAGATTAGAGTTAGGTAACTTGTGCTCAGTAGGCAAGAGCTGATTGGTTGATGGGGGCCTTCCTTTTCTGGGACAGGTGAGCATAGATATTTACTTCAGTTTTGGTTTTGCTGATGTGAGACTTAGCATGAGTAACTCCATCTTTGGCCTAATCTGGTTACTTTATCAGAGTCCTTAGTCGCTCCTGTTGTCTTGGACTATTTAAATAGGGCAAGTCACTTCCGCATTTTGAGGCTTAATCTCCATATCTTTATATTACTTTTCAGCGTTGTGGCAAGACCTAAGAGCTTTTGTAACAACTTCACCTCTTACTGGTTCTGTGCATGCTGTTATGTTCTGGAATATTACTGTGCTTCAATTTTCTTATTTGTAGATTGGGGAAGATTATATCTGCCTCACAGGGTTTTTTGAGAAGTAAATGAGCTAATGCCTGCAAAGCACTTTTAAAATCAACCTATCACAAATGTTAACTATCATTATTAACGCATGGTGAGATTTTTAGCACAATGCTTGACACTTAGCAATCATTCAGTCTATGATAACCGTCTTTATACAATGTTGGGTATTATTATTGCTAGAAACAAAGAAAAATAAGGATTTATGGCAAGATAGAATCCAATAAATGAGCTGTTGCCTAAATCAGCAGAGGGTTTGTGATAATGGTTAGTCTGGGTGAGGAGCCATCAGTCAAACAGGACAGATGAGCAGATGAGGCAAAGAAACCTTTTCAGTAGACATGTGAATGATTCTAGTGAATTTGATGACATTTTAGCTGGAGCCATAACTTGCCAATAATTGAGCACTCCTCAAATATCATTTGTAAAGTAAATCTATCTTATTACTGTTAATTGGCAGGATAAATTTCCACTCTGTTGGATGTTCTGCACATTCGTGGATCCTATTACAGGGTTAAACCAAATCAACACAATCCTTCTATACCACTCATTTCTAATGCAGCCTGTCTTGTTACCACAGCAGTAACATATATATATTTTTTGATGCACCTCTTATTCACAAAGCATGGAGTGAGAGATTTTGAAACAGATTGTTTAAATGGGGAAACGGAAATCTAGAGGTTAAGTGGTGGGGTTAATGAGAATGATGCCACATGCTGGCAGAGGATTTCATTTTTCAAAGCGCATCCTCATAAATACTCTCCTTGTTTCTACACAAATAAATAGAATATAGTCAGGAATATGAGATATTATCTCCATATTGCAAATTAGAAAGTTGATGTTTCTTTATCACATGTACACTTGGCCTGAATGGTAGTCAGCACTTCCAGCTCTCACTGTGATGTAGGCTGGCTTCTCTTACTGTCAGTGTCAAACCTGGAGTGTTCCCCCAGCATGGACTTTAATCTGACCCCTTTAAAATGAACTCCTGTTGCTCTTTCTTGAATTAGATGCTGATAGACCTAAGAAAGTAATTTTACTTATTCTTCCTCATTAGCCCAAGAGTTAGCAGTACCTGCAGATCTTCTGAGTTACTCTTTTTCTCTAAATCAAACTTTCCCTCAATTGGTCTGAATCCATCTATCACGAAGTCTAGAACTTTCAACTCATCATCCTCCAGAAAAATGTGGTTTATTTACTTCCCTGAGGGGGGGGAAATATTCATTCATTCAACAAATATTGACCGATGGCCAACAGTATTACAATCTTTTCTGTGTTTATGTACCGCCATGAACAAAAATGATAAGATCTTTGAGCTTAGGTAATTTGCATATTAGGGCAGGGGAGACAGGTGATAAGCAAGAAATTGAATAATTTAAAATTTTATTTAGCAATGTGTTTCTATAAAGAAGATTAAAAATTAAAAAAAAAAAAAAAAAAAGACTTTCCTCTATTACATTGAATGGAATGAGAGGTTCACCCTGAGGAAGTTGGCTTTGAATGACAAAAAGGAAGTCAGACATTCAAAAATATGGGGCAAGAAAGAGCCAAATAAAGGAAAATACTAGTGCAAAGGTAGAAACTAGGGTGATCTAGTCAAAGGATAAAGGGAATTTCAATAAATATGGACTAAGTTGAACAAGGGGGAGGATGGGAGGAATAAAGTTAGAGACATAGGCAGAGGCAGATTTGTGTCCTTATAGTGTATAGTGAGGGATTTGGATTTTAGTCCAAATCCTAATGGTATCTATTGATTTTAAACATGAAGGGACTTGATCTGATACACAGTTTTGAAAAATATTATATTGGCTTACTTTATGGGCAATTGATTGGAGGGAAACAAGAGTGAACATTGGAAACTTGTGAAGGGTAACCTGGTAAACCAAAAGAGAGATTGTAATTTTCAAACTAGGGTTGGTATAGTGGAAACTGAAAATAGATCAATTCAAGGTAAGTTATTCAACCGATAGGACTTGAGGATACATTGTCTTGTCCTAGAGTTGGGGTGGATGGTGATTAAAAGAGACGAAGTAGATGCATCTTATAATAGTTTGGGGATTTGAGTAGCTGGGTAGAAACTGTTGGGGTGACAGACAAGTCCTTGAGGCTTTGGTAAGTATGGATAGCTCCGTTTTTAATAATTTACTTCTAGAATTCACATTTTGTTTTAGGTGTGCTTACTTGCATGTAGTACAATGTGACTATAGACTCCCTTGAACTTGAACCTTTATTTCTATTTTGAGGTCTGACAATTAAGTTTGCAAACTTGCCACCATGCGCTTACATTGGCAGCACTGTACAAACAGCTCGGTAAGGTTTCATAACCTTGGTATATCAGTGTCTCACAGCTGTGCTCGTGTCGGCGTGTGGCAGTGTCTTGCTGAGAGGTGTTCATTATTGTTGTTGCACAGTTTTGTGTGCCGTTGCGAGAGTGTCTGAGCTTGAATTAGAGCAATGAACAAACATTAAATTTCTTGTTAAACTTGGCAAGAGTAGAATTGAAATCAGGGACATGTTACTCCAAGTTTATGGGGATAATGCCATGAAGAAAATGTCAGTGTACAAATGGATTAAACATTTTTCCGAGGGGAGAGAACGCGTCACTAATGAAGAGAGATCAGGGTGGCCAGTAATGAGCAGAACTGATGAAAACATTGCAAAAATTCATCGAATTATGTGTCAAAATCATCGGCTGACTGTGAGAAGCATAGCAGACCAACTAAACATCGATAGAGAAACAGTTAGGAAAATCTGAATAGAAAATCTTGGCATGAGAAAGGTATGTGCAAAAATGGTCCCGAAGGAGCTCACCTATGAACAAAAGCAAAGAAAAGTCAAAGTTTACCAAGACCTTTTGGAGAGGCAAGACGGTGTTTTGGGTCATGTTATCACTGGTGATGAAACCTGGGTGCACCAATACGGCCCTGAAACAAAGCGTCAAAATGCACAGTGGAAGTCAGCCAATTCTCAATGACCAAAAAATTTCCATCAGTCCAAATCAAGAGTCAAAGCGATGTTGCCAACCTTTTTTGATATCATTGAGATTATTCATTATGAACTTGTATCAATTGGACAGACAGTTAACCAAGTTTACTATTTGGATGTGCTGAAAAGGCATGAAAAAGTTAGATGAAAATGACCTGAACTTTTTGCCAACAATTCATGGCTCTTGCATCACAACAATGCACCAGCTCACACGGCACTGTCTGTGAGGGAGTTTTCAGCCAGTTAACAAATAACTGTATTGGAACACCCTCCCTACTCACCTGATCTGGCCCCCAATGACTTCTTTCTTGACCCGAAGAAAAATGAAATATTGAAAGGAAGACATTTTGATGACATTCAGGGCATCAAGAGTAATATGATGACAGCTCTGATGGTCATTCCAGAAAAAGATTTCCAAAATTTTTTTGAAGGGTGGACTAGGTGCTGGCATCAGTGCATAGCTTCCCAAGGGGAGTACTCTGAAGGTGACCGTACTGATATTCAGCAATGAGGTATGTAGCACTTTTTCTAGGGTGAATTCAAGAACGTAATTGTCAGACTGCATATATCAGTCTCAGGTTGCAGTTGTTTGTTTAGCATTCATGTGTAAAAAAAAAAGTTGTATTCAGTGAAAAACTATACATCCTCCTTAGATTACCCTTCCTTATTATTAGATTCTAGCTCTAGTTATTGTCTTTAAACTACTTTGCAACTCTTTGGATGTTGTAGGTTAACTGACAGATTTATAAATTCTTCTCTATCCAGTAGTGATTGTAATTAACTTTCTTCTGTGGGGGAAAAAAAAAAAGTTTTTCCCATTTACAATTCATCTCAACATTCCTTTACTTCATATGATTTTTTTGCTTTTTTGACTTTGAATCAGTTAGAACATCTGTCTGGATCCTTCATATTATATAAGTAAAATAAAATCTTTCACACATGTTTATTTTTATATCTGTATGAGAGTCATGATTTTATCTTGTCCTGAAAATTGTCTTTTAACACACATCTCACCAATGGCTCCTACTACACTCATGGTCGAATGGACCCCATGCCTTTTTCACAGGAACTGCTGTCAACTTTGTCTCTCAACTCATGTATTTAATAATGTGACTTTAACACATTTCATTTCATATGATGCCAATTTCCCCCCAAAATTCTGTCCTCTCATGTAAAATAGCTAGAATCAATTTTGCCAATACAATTACAAATTCAAATGTGAAATGACTCATATTATATACCTCAGCACCAAGAACATTAGATCTTCCAGGTGGAAGGGAACATTTCTTAGCCATTCTAATCATGAATCTTTGAACTTCTACAAGATTTTTCATAACATTTCAGACACGGATGCACAACAGAATTAGTTTGTCAATAATGAAAGATACCAGTGAGTGTTTTCAAGTAAATTGGTGTGTTGTCTCTATTCTAAGAACCATATACTTTAGTGACTCAGGTTCTGAGAGATTGTAACTCATTATTTTTAGAGGAAACCTACTTAAAGCTATATCCTAAACCTATCTTTTAAAAATGATTAGCTTCTGACTCATAAATTGGAGTCGTTCATTTTTTGTCTTGTCAAAGAAGAAGAAAACAGACTTCACTGACAGGGAAAAATAAACATTGTATCTTTGGCAAAAGTGCAGTTTAAATATTTAGAAAATTGTGATTCATAACTCTAAAAGGTAATGTTCTAATATCATTTCCACACCAGCATCAGGGTAAGCACTTTTCCTAATCACACATATAACATTAATTGATTGTAGGATATCATTTGGTTGTGTAAGTCATTAACATTTAAAATATTAAATCCTGACCATTAAATAGGGCACAATTAATTTACAAAGACTAAATTAATTGCCCATTTATTTTATAATACTTTTTAAAGTTATTATGCCAAGCCTGGAATATTTTAATAGATGTTTTAATATCTTGTAAATCAATTTATAAATGTGAAATGTGACTGTTTTAGAGGAATTGTAGATGACAACAGAATTTTTACTGCAAAATGGACCTCTAAAAGATCATAGATTTGGTAATAATATACCTAAGGTACTTATGGCATCTATGAGAACCACTTACATAAGTAGACTCGTGAGATGAATCAATGATCGAATTTTTGCTCTGACGTGATAGCAATGCCAATTTAACTCTTAAACGTCACTTGTTTTCAAAGTTGTGGTGGATGATTATTCAGAGAGAAGAATTAAATGCTTCCTAGTTTGGGGACTGAGGTAGCTGGTAGACACTGTTGTCCATACCTGAATTAGGTAAGACGGGAGTGAGAGAGAAGGTCTTGGGGCTGGGGTAGAATGGATAGTTCCGTTTTTAATAATTTGCTTCTAAAATTCACATTTTGTTTTAGGTGTGTTCTTAGTTACCTGTAGTACAGGATGACTATAGTTTCCCTTGAATTTAAACTTTCATTTCTATTCTATCAGTCTCAGATTGTAGTTAGTCATGTGTAGATAAAGCAATGTATTCAATGGAAAACTATGCATCTTTCTTAGGTAACCATCTGCAAAATGCTTATTTTGAAAATCTTAGTTGAACCTGCTTTTTCAGAACGAGTTGACAGTTTTGGTATATTTTAAGCAATTCTAAAACAAAATATTTCATTTTCATCGAGAGATTATAGAGTAAATTTGAAATCTGGGGGCTATACTGACAAAGCCTCTCATTTGAGTGTCCTCATTTGCAAATGTGGGTCTCCCTCCCGTCCTTACATTAGATTACACTTTCTATTCACTTTCTATTCTCTTCAAATAAAGTTCCAAGCAATAAGTGGGCATTTTCATATTTCTATAAGCTCTTTGCTTGAAGGAGTGATCCTTTGTAATATTATCTATTTTAGCTCCAAAACTACATTGTTCTCATGATTACAGGTAGATACCATAGAACTGTCTTTTCCTTACAAAGGAGTCTTTGAATGTACAGTTCCAACATCAAAAGGAAAGAGGTGGGACCCCATTCCTCACAGTTCTCAAAAACCTATGATGATAAAGAATCATAACTCTCTTATCATATTTGGTACCCTAGGAGGCAGACTTTTCTTTATTTTGTATAAGGAATATTTTAAAAGGAAGCAAACATCATTTCTAATCAAAGAGAGTTTTTCAAAAGAATTCTGCAAATTTACATGATCTTCACCTTTGGGACAATATGTAAGATCTATCTTCTGGAAAACTACATCCACATCAAATCATATAAGCTTCTTCCTTCAGGGGAAAAAATCATGTTTAGTAAATCCTATTTGCTTCTTATGAGGAAAAATGAAATCGTTGCTTGGAATGTCCAGAGATTCTCAACCTCATGAGTCTTTTATGGAAAATTTCTCATAATTAAAGATGACCCTGGTGATGTCTAGTTTATGATTCTATTCCAATAATCTCTACCATATTTATTTTTAACCTGTGCCATTTATAGTAGTGACATAAGTTGACTAAAGTAACAAAACAAAGGTTTTATATTTGACAGATTTGGGGAAAGGGATGAATAAGAAATTGTTACACTCTCTTCGCTCTTGTTCCAAGCACTCAAATTCCAGGACAATCTATGGATGATGAGGAAAGAAAAGTGTACTTTGTGCCTGTTGCTCCTTTGGAAGAAAAGAAGCTTATACAGCCTAAAATTATGAGGCTTACAATGTGGAGGGAAACTTGTGCAAGGTTTCTACAAAATAAACCCTTTGGTGCTACTGTTGGAATAGAGATGTCTGACCTGTGATATTAGATATCTCCTATATCCATATGCCTTTTGTGAGGAAAGGCTAAATCACAGCATGCCTGCATCCCTGCACCTGGCTGTAGATCAATTACTGCTGATCTAAATTAACATTATTTCAGGAATGTTTTCCCATTGGCATTATTTAAGGCTTAGATGGTTAATTTGATAATTAGAACCAAAAATAAACTTAAAGATGGTTTGCAAATAAGAGAAAAAAAATCCATGATTTTGACTAAATTTAGAAAATACCTAATGAATATATTCAGAAGTAATGTTAATCTTCATAGCAATGTAGTGGTCCAGGTATAATTTTAGCAATGAGAAAAATTAGACAATTGGTTATATCCAAAGAGTGTTGAAAACATTGAATATCAGTTTTTCCTTCTAGATGGGTGTAGGTTTAATCAGTTTGTGTTAGCATATGAGACAGAGACCAAGAAGATCAAAGAATATGGTCAACAGTATGTATACCTCCTCTTTAAATTTCAACTGGATTGATAAAAACTATGTTTCTCTTAATAATTTCCCAAATGGCAACTCTAGGAGATTTAGGAATAATCCCCTGTATTGTAGGCATGATTCTTTTTCATAGTAACTTAAATCCAGAAATCTTTTCTTATGAAACCCAGGCTCTTCAGATGTTATAAGCTAATATTTTACTAATTTTTTGGATAAAGGGAAGTAGAAAGTCTCTTGTACCCAGATTTACCATAATATCCTCTCCAACTGGACTGATATTGAAAGCAAAATCATGTGTTTTAAAAGTATTTGTATAATCTTTGAAAAAGAGTGTCAGTAGAACTTTGCTATTACCAGAAGAAAAAATCAATGTGACTTTTGACATCACTTTCACATTTAAATTTAGAGAACAACATTCTGAAACAAATTCTTGTCTGTAATTTTTGAAAAATGTGTTTTTAATAACCAAACTAAATTTTGGGGGGCTAGGATTTGTTGTTATAATTCTAAATGGGTATTAGTTTATCATGTTTTTCTACTCAGGTTTAGGAAACTTAACTTTTTCTACTTTCCATTTCTGTAATAGGAGCAATTAATATTTAAATACTCCTTTAATTTTGCTGGCATACTCTGTTTCCCTGAAAATAAGACCTAGCTGGACAATCAGCTCTAGTGAGTCTTTCAGAGCAAAAATTAATATAAGACCTGGTATTATATTATGTTATGTTATGTTATGTTATGTTATATTATGTTATATTATACAAGGCCCGGTCTTATATTATAGTAAAATAAGACCGGGTCTTATATTAACTTTTGCTCCAAAAGACACATTAGAGCTGATTGTCCGACTGATTGTTTTGGGGAAACATGGTATATTACAGGTTGAAGGTATGAGGGGGAAATTAAGTTCAAATATATATATATATATATATATATTTTTTTTTCATAAGTAATATTTATTTCAAAAGTAATAAAAATTAATGATATTATAAATACTAATAAAGAATAGGTGGCCAGACAAGAGTGTGATAACTATGAAGCAATCACAAAATAACATTTTGGTAAATAAAAAGTATGATAAATGATACCTGAAGTATGAGAAATGGTATGTGTGGAAACAGGAGATTCTGTAGTCATTCATTGGTGATGACAGCCTTCCTTATAACTTCATATTTTTAAAAAATATTGTTTTAAAATACTTACATGCACCGAAAATGTCTGTTTCATATGTTATCACTATTAAAAAAAAAAAAAAAAGAAAAAAAAAAAAGAAAGAAAGCCAAAAAGAAAGAAAAAAGTATTTCTACTGGTTTTCCTTTGGGTTGTCATTTTTCCAGGGGCAGAAACTGTGACAAATTATCCAATTCCACAAAACCGAAGCTAGTCCACCGTTCTCTATTCAATCGAAGGCATGGTTCATCTGTAAAGTGTTCTCATTGTGTATTTCATGTAGAGAAAGAAACTATATGTCCTAAACGTGCTGCAGTTATTTTCCATTTCTTCCTGTTTCAGCAGCAATAAAAGGAGGGAAAGAGAGTTAAACATTTATTTACTTGTCAGACTGGACAAAATTCTTCAAAAAGAAAAATTATGTGCTACCTTAAACCACTTTAGCAATTTTAGCAATCTGAAAAAAAAGGAAAAATAAAAGATTGATTTCTGTTTAGCCACTTTATTTTTTTATTCTGTGGGTAATACTGTTTTGTTTTGTTTTGTTTTTTTCCTAGACATTTCCCTCCCTCAAAATTAAGGGGTTATTTTTGAACCATTTTATAGTGTTTCTCGAAAATAATACTATAGTTTTCTAGGGGACTGCCTACTCTGTACTTGAAATATATAAGTTCTGTGCTATGTCTGGAGGTATTAAGTAAGATAATAGGTACATCCTGTTTAAGTGCTCTTTTAGTGAGTTGATGTCCTTAAGCCTGTAAGATGCACCTACAATGGATGTGTAAATTAGTAATTCACTCAGTAAGCGAAAAGTGGAGAGAAAATGATCTTTCTTGGTATTTATATGGTATAACATTGTGTTCACTTTTCAAACACCTATTGATTTGCATCATGTGTAGAATAACACACTATTCTAGAGGCAGAACAAAGAAAAGGCACATTATCCCCCTTTCAAAGTATTCATTTTTCTAATGTGAAGAATAACTAAATCAAAAGAAAAACAAAATTTGGACATGGGGTACAATATCTTTCATAGCCAGTAATAGCGATGCAAGTTTCCAAAGAAGGATTCTTCTAGTTCTTGTGCCTATAGGAAAGTGTTCTTTTTGCAATTTGCATTTTTAGATATTTTCAGTATTCTATGGAATGCGGGTTCCTGGTATTAATCAAGTGTCAGGCCTTTTTAATCAGACCGTTTCTTACAGATTGCCATCTGCAAACACAACACATCTGTAACTAGGCTAACAGTGTTCTGATTAAATTATTTGGACTATTTTCCCTTTTAAAAATAGAAGGTGAAGACTCAGGTTTATGGGAGTATGAATTTTAGATCAACACTATCCAAAATAGCATTTCCAAATTGACTCCAGAACAGAATTGGGCATTGTTCTCTAATGTAGAATTTCAAATGCAAACTGTATTATCTATACATACCAATTTTCTTCCTTGAGGCAAAGATTTACAAATAATTTAAGTGTTCACATGAACAGTGTTAATCCTCTATGTCAGAAGTAGGCAAGCTATGCTTTGTGAACTAAATCAAGGCTGTGGCTTTTTTTCCTATAACCTGTAAGGTAGTTACAAATCAATCAAACAAACAAACAAACAAAAAACCGTAAAAACAAAAGGGGTATGTAATGGAGACCTTATGTAAATTATGGTTTGGTGCCTGTGCTGAACCTGAAGCTGCTCAGTAAAAGTCTCAGAGCCCACTGAGGCCATTTACCACCCACCAATGGCCTGCAAGTCTCAGATAGTTATCCAAGAAAGAGTGCAATGCAGGTGGGGCTGACTGATCACTGAAAAAGTGCCTCAGGTGTTGGGGGGAAGGATGGAGTCCCAGTGAGTCAGCAATGTGGAACAGCGGAGCTCACCAGACCAATCAGATTCAGGTTTGGCCTGTGAGGGTGGGCTCAACACAGGAAAGATGGCGCCTACCTGAGGAGGAGGACCTCACAGAGGGAAAATGCCAATCGTCCTCCAGTCCTTCCTGCAAGCCACACACTTCAGTCTGTTTTCCCGTATGTCTCCAACACCTTGACTGTCCCTCCACCAGAACCCAAGGTGAGTGCCTGCTAGTGAGTGAGTCTTTGCACAGGCCATTTAAGAGGATGTCTGGGTTTCCCTCGACTTTTGTCCCACCCAAACGCTCGGAATCCACTCTTTTTCACAGACAGATGTTATGGGGGCTCCTCTTCCCAGCACCAAGACTCAGGCTGGGGGCCTGGTCTGGGAGGCTGGGGTCCTTTACTTCTCTGGGGGGAAGCTCTTCTCTCTATATATAAATATATACTGCATCTTCTTTATTCCGTCATCTATCAAAGGACACTTTGGTTATTTCCATGTCTTGGCCACTGTGAATAATGCTGCAGTAAACAAAGGGGTACACATATTTTAAGACTTTTTGGATAGATATTCAGAAGAAGGATTGCAGGGTCGAATGTTACTTCTATTCTTAATTTTTTGAGGAACATCCATACTGTTTTTGATAACGGCTGTAACAATGTACATTCCCATCAGCAGTGTATGAGGGTTCCTTTTACCCCAGATTTGCTTCAACATTTTTTTATTATTTGTCTTGTTGATAATAGCCATTCTAACAGGTGTGAGGTGATATCCTATTGTGGTTTTGATTTGCATTTCCCTAATAACTAGTGAAGGTGAGCACTTTTTCATATATCAGTTGACTGTTTGTATGTCTTCTTGGGAGAAGTGTCTGTTCAGGTCCTCTGCCCATTTTTTAAATTTATTTTTAATTTATTTTTTTTGAGTTGTATGAGTTCTTTATATAATTTGGATGTCAGCCCCTCATTGGAGGAGCTGTTTGCAAATATCTTTTCCCATTCAGTTGGTTGCCTGTTTATTTTGTTGATGGTTTCTTTTGCTGTGTGGAAGCTTTTTAGTTTGATATCGTTCCATTCATTTATTTTGGCTTTTATTTCCTTTGACTTTGAGGTCAAATTCATAAAATCCTCTTTAAACCCAAGGTCCATAAGTTTAGTATCTATGCTTTCTTCTGTGCAATTTATTATTTCAGGACTTAAGTTTAGGTCTTTGATCCATTTTAAATTAATTTTGGTATATGGTGGCAGATAGCAGTCTAGTTTCATCCTTTGGCGCGTGGCTTTCCAATTTTCCCAGCACCATTTATTGAAGAGGTTTGTTTTTGTCTCCTTTGTGAAAAATTATCTCCCCATATATATGTGAGTTTATTTCTGGGTTTTCAGTTCTATTCCATTGATCTGTGTGTCTGTTGTTGTTTTTTTGGTTTTTTTTTGCAAATACCATGCTGTTTTGGTCATTGTTGTTTTGTAGTGTAAGTTGTATTGGAAGAATCAACATAGTTAAAATGACCATGTTACCCCAAAGCAGGGGTGTCCAAACTGCGGCCCGCGGGCCAACTGCGGCCCATGATCCATTGTTAATTGGCCTGCAGCAAATTCCAAAAATATATTTAGTTTACTTAAATAAACCAGGTGAGGCAATACGTATTTCACCTCGAGTGAGTGGCCCGACTGTTTGTGTATTTTACCTCATATGGCCGTTGGTGAAAAACGTTGAAAAAAGTTTGGACACCCCTGCCCCAAAGCAATATACAGATTTAATGCGATCCCTATCAAAATTCCAACGGCATTTTTAAAAAATGTATGGAATCACGAAAAACCTCAGTGTAGTTTTTTTTGTTTGTTTGTTTGTTTGAATTCATGGAAAAGAAAAGGAAAAGAAGGTAAGAGGAAAGAGGGAGGGAATGATAATTAAAAGTACAAAAAAAAATTACCAAAATAGTTGAATATCACATTTACTGGGTTTTTAGGTTTTTCCTTTGTTTGTTTGTTTTTCCTATTTTTGCTTTTGAAGTGTGATGTTTAGTGACTATGTAGTATTCCTTAACATGACTATACATATTTATTTAACAGCGTCTCCATTTTTGGACAATAAGGACATATCTGTTTTTATCCATCCACATGCAATGTGGCTTTGAGAAAGAGCTTTTCTGTATTAAGAATCATTTCCTTGCTACTAATTCCCAGGAATAGGTTTCTAATACACGTCCCCCAGGCTCTGCACCTATATGCGTTGCTATCTGCAGTATATTGATCACTCTTTCACCAGCAACTCTCTAACAACTTATTATATTTTACAATAGCCATCTTTAAAAAAGAATGGAAACTGCCTCATCACCCTTCATACACTAGTTGAAACTTCTTCTTGTCCTAATGGGAGTTTTTGAGAATTGACCATCTATTGATTCCCTCCCGAAGGAGATCAGGTTAGTCTTGGTGGCATTTCTGACATCTGAGAGGGAAACAGCTGTGTTTGGAATGATTAAGCTAGAGGCTGGGACAGATGCTTTTAGAAAGTAACTCGTCTTCTTTGAGAACTTGAGCAGAGACAAGCATATACAGAAGACAAGTTTATGTGTAAAATAATATGTGATTATCTTTCCCATACACACAAGACCTTATTTATTTTGACTACATTATACAGATGCTGCTATCTGCAGGGTGCAGAGAGGATGCTATGTAATATGTCAGCCTTGACATCTCAAAAGAAATAACTCATTTGCTCACCATGTTATACATATTGGGCTACATTTTTCCAGATTGCAAATTGCACCCTCCCAGGGAATTTCCACCTGGGGAGAATCATTAACTCTTTCAGGGCACCAGCAAAACAGTTAGCAAATCACATTTTTAGTGAATGAAAATGCTAAATCTAGAAAGGATAATGAAAGTTCTACATTCCATCGCCCTATCTTTGTCCATAAGGAATCTCCATAAGGAATGGCTAAGGGTGTGAATTCTAGGGAGGAATTCCTGGATTCAAATCCTTTCTTTACCAGCTATAAATCTCCTCTGGGCCTCAGTTTTTTTATAAGTAAATAATATCTACTATAAAGGTTTACTGAGAGGATTAAAGTAATTTATACATATTAAGTACTTAAAACTTAAATACTAATAAGCACTCAATAAGCACTAGATATTATATTATTAGTGTTATTATTATCATTATTAATTTGATCCCCTTAAGAAAAAAAATGCACATCTACCTTTCTTGATGTTGAAACCTGAGTGTTCCTCTAAAGCTGGTTCTCTCTGAAGTAGTAACTGACCTTAGAGAAATCCAGTCAGTAAACAAGAATTATGGCATTAACTTTTTAGAAAGAGCAGTATAGATAATAACACTTGCACAATTTTGTTTTTTCTTGTATTATTCCTTTTGAGATCCTAGAATACAAAGTTTTAGATCTCTAGTCTCCTGAAGTAATAAATTATTTAAGCAAGAAAATAGCTGCATTGATAGGATCCTGATAAGCTTATTGGCATTTGGCTTTATGGATGCAAATGCTGAACCAAGATTTAGGAAAGTTGTGTTCAAGGCCAGCTCTGCCTCTTAGCAGAGTGACCTTGGAATACTCAATGTCTCTACTTTTCAGATTCTTCCCCATATAGCGGGACTCAGTAGCTTCTGAGATGCTTATAATGGAGCTAAAATCCTGTGATTGATTCTGAAAGGAATCATGTTTTAAAGAATAGAGAATGCTCTCACGTTGTCAGGTAAACAAATAATTGTGATATAATAAGTTGTCAGGAAAATTAATTTTACTTGCATTGAATAGATAAACCATTGAGGTATTTCAGTTCGAGTATAGAGTGTCTGGACAACACCAAAAATCCATTGCTGGTCTAGATTAAGTTCCTGATATAATAAGTTAATAATACAAAAATTTGTTAGAAGCGAGTTAGCCACACAGAGAATTGGTAGATGCAGCCAATGTCAGCAAAACTTTGCTCCGTAAACAGTGTTCCTAATAAAGAGATAACCCATTTGGCAATAATGTTGTCCCTGAAAAGTTGACCCTCTGCCTGTGAGAAACTCACTTCTTGGGAGCCAAACCCTTTTATATTCAATGTGTCTGCCATCATTGAGAAGAGCTTTTACCATAACCTGTCAACTCAATTTCTTTATAATATTTGGCACTTTCTGGTCCTTGAAACAGAGTCAATGAGGTCATTTCTTCAGTGAGGAGTAAAGGGCCAAGCTGTTGCCTAGATTTTGCTGGTAAACTGTGCCTCTGCTTTTAGCCTTTTCGTTTCCTGGTATGCCGATGTTAACCTTGGGAATCACAACATGTTGGTTTAACCTCAGAGATCACTCTTATCCCTGCATCCCTTGGTTTATCATTACTTATTGGTAGAGACAAAAAGCTGCTTTTTATCTGAACCTCTTGTTTCAAGTAGAACAGTATTTTGATACTGCATAGACACATTCATTACAGTGGAGGCCTGTCTGACTCAGCAATTAGGGTTTAAAGTCAGGCTTTAGGGTGAAAACCATATCTAGTAAAAATTGCTCTTAGCAACACATTAAGTTGGATGTAAAGTGCAGTGTAAATATATTTGTGTACAACTTTATACTGTAAAATATGTCTATGAAAATATATATCTTTAAACTAGAGTCACACTTTGCATACATTACAAGACGGTCACCCTGAGAAAGGATCCCAGGAACTTACAGATTTAATTTGTAACTCCCTATTTGTGACCCTCCTGGTGATATTCAGTGAGTGCATGGAAGGGCCAGGCAGTCACACAAGCTACTTAAATTCTTGTTTCTCTCCTTCTGTCTTTGTCTACCCATATGTGTACACTTAAAATATTGTACGTGGAATGCACAAATGATATGGCTCCTCTGTAAGTAAGCTTAGCTCTGTATTCATAGAGGGAAGAAATAAATGGAACGATATTTATTTCAATAATAGATTGCTGGAGAAAATAATTTTAAATTACTTTTAAACTAATTTTTACTGAGCACATATGTTATGGACTGAATGTTTATGACCCCCTTCAAATTCACATGTTGAAACCATAAAACTCTAATGTAATGGTGTTTGGAGGTGGGAACTTAGGGAAGTCTTTAGATTTAAATGAGGTTATGAGGGTGCAGACCTCAGGATGGGATTAATGACCTTATCAGAAGAAAAGGAAATAGGAGAGTTTATGTGAGCATACAGTGAGAAGTAAGGTTCCCAGGCAGGAATTCGCTCCTGGTCTCAGGAATTTTTTTTTTTTTTTTTTGCTTTCCTATTCCCGAATCCTGAGAAAATTTGGTTGGGAAATCAGGAAAATCGGCTCCTTGAACCCAGGTGGTTGATAGTATTGGCCATCACTTTGTGGAAATGATTCATTGTGGAGAGCAGAAAATAGTTTGTATCTCGGGACTGAGGAATGGGAAAGCAAAAAAAAAAAAAAAAAAAAAAAAAAAAATTCCTGAGAAGGGCGGGAATTTCTGCCTGGAAACCCTACTGAGACCAGGAAAAAGCTCTTGCCAGACACTGAATCTGCTGGTACCTTGATCTTGGACTTCCCAGGCTTCATGACTGTGAGAAATAAATGTCTGTTGTGTAAGCCACTGGTCAATGGCATTTTGTTATGGCAGCCCATGCCAACTAAAATTGACCTACTATATGTTTGATGTAAATTTTTGGAAACCAGTAAAAGAATGCTGTTGCTTGCATGTGACTGTAAATGTGACACATACTAGAGATAGCATTACAAATCAGTGAAGAAAAAAGCGACTGGTAAATTAATAATTGGAGACACTCTGTTTTCCATTTAGAAAAAATGAAGTTCATTCCTTTCAAATACAGAAAAATCAATTGCATGTAGGTTAAACTCCTAATTATGGAAAGCAGACAATAAAATTTTAAAAATGAAATGTAGGATAATCTTTTCTAAACTCAAAATAGGGACGAGTTTCGTCAATGAGATATAAAATTACAAATTTTGAATAAAAAAGTTGATATATTGGTCTGCATTTTTAAAAAAATGTTCTACAAATAACACTATAAACACAGTCGATTCACAAACTAGTAGTAAATATCTGTAACATATATAAATAGGATAGGATTCATATTTCAAATTTATAAAGAATCCCTACACTTTAGCACAGAATCAGGGCAGTAACTAGTAGGAAAATGGACAAAAGAGTCAAGCAAGCAATTTGCAGAGGAGACCAGATTAAACCAATGGACAAATAATTGACATGATGTTGAACTTCACTAAAAATTGGTGAAATGTATGTGAAATAAGGAGATAATGTTTCACACCTATGGGATTGGTAAAACATTTTAATTTCTTAACAATACCAAGTTTGGTAAAAATGTCTAGAAAGGAAAATTTTTAGACCCTATTGCCTGTATAGATTGCAAAGCCCAATTTACAGTATCTAGTAATTTGTGTAGTATCTAGTAAAAACAAATTGTACACGTTTTCAACCCAGCAATTCTGCTCCTAGCTATAATTCAAGAAAAACTCCATAGTATGTGAGCAAGGAAACATACACAGACTTATTTAATTATAGAATTATTTGCATTAAAAATTAAATACAGTGCATATGTTTATTAGGTCTTGTTTGTTTGTTTATTTATTTGGTTTACATAGTCTGCACATTTAATCACTTTAAACCTCAAAACAATCTCATGTTGATTAAATAGAACAAACGATATGGGCCTATTTAAATTATGAGAGAGAAAAAATCACTCTATATCAAACCAGTATTTTACAAAACAAGTAAGCAGGTCATAGAAGGTGGTAGTGAAAAGGACACCCCTGAGCTGGTGGCAAGATGCTAGCTGTTTCTGGGGGAGAGAAAGAAAAAAGGTGCTTTCAGATAGGAAGTGCTTGATTGTCTCTGTGGCATATTCATACACTAGAGCCGGATGACACAGGTGAAGTGAATTAACCAGGGCCTACATGTCTTAATGTGCTAAAACTCAAATGCAATGTCAAGAAAAGAAAGCATGTTGGCACGTCAAAAGAATAACAACATTCATTGGGTGCTGATTCCGTGTTAGGATATTGTAAATGCAGTTTGTATGAAGTTTAAAGTACCATATTTTGCCATGATAATGTGCACTTTTTTGCCCAAATTTGTGAGGGAAAAATAATGGTGTGCCTTAAACATGGGTAGTACTAATTCCGTATCTGTATAAATGTTTTTAATTATTTTATTTATGCTTATGAGTTGAAAGTGAAACTCTAGAAAGAGTTCTTGGCCTTCTGCAATGTGTAAATACCATAAATTTGTTACCAGTACATCAAATTTCTTATACCTTGTGTCTGTTCTTGTGTTTTGTAATTATTTGTTACATAACATTTCTTGTACCATAATGTGTTAAAAAATAAACGCTAAAATTCCTCTATAATACAAAAAACAAGCACCTAAATGTAAACAAATAAAATTTGAATTCAAAAAGTAAAATGAAAGATTTTTTTCCCCAAAAGTTTGAGCCAAAAACATGGGTGCACATAATATTATACATGGGAACACATTATACATGGCAAAATACGGTAACAGGCAAAATGTTGCAATATATTGTTCAAGGATGAATATTTTAGTAAAGGAACAGTAATATAGATGGTAATGATAAGTATAACATTCAGGAGAGTGGGTACCAGGAAAGGGATGTTGAGGGAAGGAATGAGATTGAGCAGCAGCTTACGGGAGGTGTCAGCTACATCTAGTTAAAGGACTAGTAAACATCTAGTTCTTAAGAAGCAATATTTTTGGAAGCAAATTTGGAAAAGTGAAGGTATGGTATGGTCAGTATATGAATATACATTACTATTTGCTCCAGATAGCTTTTGGCATGTTTGGAAAATTCCAAATGTTTAGGAATTTTTAAAAAATTTGCCATTGCAGTTATTTTTATAACATGTTCACTTAGCAGCTCTGTGAAATGTGTGGCAACAACACGGTAATTCGCCCTCTGTTTAATATCTCCAATGGTAGCAAAGTAGAATTTAAAATTTTCACCTGGAATTCACCTCCATAAACTCTGCAGTA
The DNA here is from genome assembly GCF_036562045.2 of Rhinolophus sinicus. Lineage (NCBI taxonomy): Eukaryota > Metazoa > Chordata > Mammalia > Chiroptera > Rhinolophidae > Rhinolophus > Rhinolophus sinicus. The sequence goes on along the minus strand of NC_133759.1, from coordinate 46,030,639 downwards.
GCTACATATTTGATTTTAGGACTTTTATATTGATCAGTATTGCTTTGAATAAAACTCAAAGATTAATGCTAGAAGAATACACATTTGTGGGAAGGCTAAGTAAACTAGGAAGACTCAGATCAGTGATGGATTCACTGCATATTTACATTTTTATGTGTTTACAGTAAAAAAAAAAAGAGTTATGTTACATAATAAAAGCATTAAAATATATGCTTACAACTTCCCGTTCAACAAAATGTGCTATGAACAAACTTTATCAAGTCACACATTGATTTTTAAAATCAATAAAGCTGAAGATATTATCTCCGTTTTCTTGAGTTTAGTTAGGACAGTTCAAGCTGCTTGATATGAGTTTTCAGATTTAAATTGTAATAAGGAGAATCAATGGAGAATATGTATAAAAATTTAATAGGTACCTGTTTTATTTTTCTATTTGCATTCTGTGGTTACATTTACGTACCACCTTGTACAGCAAAAAGCAAATACTTAGAACAGAGAATAAAAAAATGTTCGAATGAGGAACTCACAACTTTGTTATCAAATATGTAGTCATTTAAGCCACAGTTGACTGAGTATCTTCTCTGTGTTGAGTATAGTTCAAAGTGCTGAGGAATGAGCAATGAACAAAACAAACAAGAA